>NC_092811.1:73707622-74010122 GCF_040954645.1 Diabrotica undecimpunctata | reverse complement strand
TTATGTTGAATTGACACTATCTTGTCCGTTAGTAAAAACGTAAATAAAAAACAATATATATTTTGAATTTTTTTATTTTTGTAAAATACAATTATTTTGATGACTCTTTATCAGCATTATCAACATCAGTTTCATATAGCACAGATGGAAGATAATCTTTTAAGCGATCTAAATAAGTATCCAGTTCCACTTTTCTTAACAAGGATACAAACCCATGTAGACAAATTTGCTTTTCTAAAAACAAATCGCAAGTCTCATACCCTTTTTTATATTTCGCTGACAGGTGTATACAATAGTTGTCATCAAAATATCCTCTTCCATATACTAGTTCATGTTGAGCATCCCATTCAAGATTTAGAAATATCTGTTTTAAACTCTTAACACCAGTATCAATGTATGTTATAGAAATCGTTTCTGTATACATATTGAACAACTAACGTGAATCCGAGTTTTTCTACATATATAGTACATATCCCTCCTGCTTTAGTATATAAACAGGTTACGTCAAGTAACTGCTAACATTATTTAAAAAAAAATATGCCTTTAAACAAGTTTAATCAACATTATCTTACATTGTCACCTACCTGCTCATCAGATGATATTGTGTCAACGCCTTTACCACAATTAAAGTCAGCTTTTTATATTTGTGATTCATTTGACTTTCATGTAAAGTGTCTAATTCGTTTAAGAGGAGAAAAGAAAACGAGTCTAAATAAAAAATATTACGTACTCGATAACGGTGGAACAGCATTTAAAAGTCCTCTAACAGCTAAAATTGAAAGTGTTGCACATTATGCAGCAGATGGAAATGTTGAAATAAGTTCAAAAACATATAAATTTCATGAGTTGGCCGGTATCACAATTAGAAAGGGTGATGTGATACAATTTAAAATAGGAAAAACGAATAATATCTGCATAGAGCTATTGTTACAGTGTCCTGTAGAAAAAAATGTCTAAGGCTCAAGTTGTTCATGAACTTCATGCTCCAGCTCGAATTAATTACCCACGGAGACATGTAATCGTTAAAGGATTGCATGATCTTATACAAGCAGATTTAGCTATTATGAAATCATTTACTAAAGAAAATAAAGGTTATAATTACATTTTAGTTGTAATCAACGTATTTAGTAAATACGTATGGGCTGCACCAGTTAAAACTAAAACCGGAAAAGAAATTACAAACGCAATGAAAGACATATTATCTCAAATGAAAAAAGCTCCCCAAAACTTGCAGACTGATAAGGGCACAGAGTTTTACAATAAAGATTTTCAAACATTAATGAACAAATTTGGAATTAATCATTACAGTACTTTTTCTAACATTAAAGCAAGTATGGCTGAACGAGTAATTCGAACTTTAAAATCGTTACTTTGGAAACGATTTAGTATACAAGGTAATTACAAATGGTTGGATATATTACCAGAAATTGTATCAAAATATAATAATACAAAACACTCTACTATTAACGCTATACCTAGTAAGGTAAACGATCACAATGCGAAATATATTACTGCATTTAATCATATAAAAGTTGTAGATTCTAGGAAACCAAAATTTCAGAAGGGAGATTATGTGCGTATAAGCAAAATCCGTCATGCATTCAACAAAGGCTATACTCCTAACTGGACTACTGAAATTTTTAAAATTGTTAAAATTAATTTAACTAATCCTGTAACATACGTTTTAGAAGATGAACAACATGAAGAAATTCAAGGATCATTCTATCGAGAAGAATTACAAAAAGTTAAATATCCAGATGTATATTTAATTGAAAAGGGGTGAAACGAAAAGGAAATAAGATTCTTGTAAAATGGCTTGGATTGAAACAACAGTCTTGGATTAATAAAAATAACATTGTATAATTTATATATATATTTTTAAATAAAAAACTTATAAAATATTACATTATGTTTTATTCATTACAATAATAATTTTTATACATTTTATTTCTATGACTATTACTTAAAATTGGAGAAATATATTTTTCCATTTCTTTGATGCGACGATGAAACCGATACCGATCAACTACATATTGTTCCCAATTTCCTTTTCTAGCATCTTGATAAGCAAAATTCCAAGTGCGTAGTATATACATTTCATTATTCTTGTTAAATGTAACTTTTTTCATTTAAGTAGCTCAGGATATCTATAAATAATTTCTACTGCTATGGTGTATACTAGTGGATTTGTATCTTTTATATATTTAAGTACATTTAAACCAGCATCTGTAATATTACTGCAGTTTTTAACTCCCAACTGCAAAATTTTAAAAGAGATTATGAAATTTATATTTTTATATGCATCCAAAATGCAATTTAATATCGATGATACTTTCCACAGTTCCGAAATAGAGATTGTTCCTAACCAAACTGTATTTATATCCCTTGATATATTTAGCATCCTCATGTTATTAATATTTTCAAACTGCAACCAAATCTTTTCAAATTTTATTTTTTCTGATTTTTGTGAATAGTTAAAATAAACGTCAATTAGTTCTTTATTTAATAAAAATTGTTTCCACTCTTCACAATTAAAAATAATGGAGCTGTTTGTAATTCCACATATTCTGATGCATGGTTCGAAAGATGATCCAAGTATACTTACAGCAACATATTCATTAGGATTTGCTCTGTTCAAGTGAAATCTTCTCTCACCCAAGTAAATTCTTGAACTGCTCATGATTACTGCATTGATTTTACAGTTTAGTTTCTTTTTATATAAAATTATAGAGGTGGGAATAATACAACAACAACAAGAACAGTTAAATTAATATTTATTTTCAATATTTTACAAAATGTTTGATGTTTAAAATGTCAGATTTAAACTATAGTGACCCCAAGGAAGGGTATTAAATGAATTATTAATTAAAAACCTTTTATCATCAAAAGGAACCAATTTTTGTTTGCTCTATACTAAAAACATTATGAGAATCTGAACGAATTAAACATTGAGAAATACATTTTTCCGAATTTTGTTGAAGACATTCTATGTAATCATTAAAGGTAATTTTGTTGTTAATAACACAATATTTAACTCCTTTTGATTTTTTTACAACAGTATTATCTTCACATTTATAACTATACATTTTAGATCTTAAACCAACAAAATGCGTTATAATTCTACCGCTAGTCTCATCTTTCATTAGACCAGGAACCTTTTTATTACATAGGGGTATATTATATTGGTTGTTAGGAGCATAGTCGCTTGTATCAAATCTTTGAATGTCACTACATACAATCTCTTTATACAAATCGTTACATTTAATTTCAAATATAAAACTGTCAGTATCCGTGTACATAATTTTACAGTTCATTCCTAGCTTTGGTAACATATAATTATAGTAAAATTCATACATACATGTTTTTGAAATATCTAAAATAGACATTCCAATATAGAGAGGTTTATTAAAAAATATTTCAGTTTTTTTCATTTCAATTGCCATTAAATCAGCATCAAATATTGTTCTGTTGTGAAATTTTGGACTGGCTATTAAGTTTTTTGCACCATATCGACCTTCCCACTGTCTCGTTAATTTTACAATTCTATGTTTCCGGATATTTTCCATCGTTTTGCCGTAAATACTGTTAACTTTAAGCTTAAAATGATTCTGCTCAAACTTAGTTTTAGCTTTAGTTCTAAGTTCTGTATTAAGATCAATATAAGGTTTAAGCCATGCAGATTGTTTAAATTGTAAAACTCTATGAATTTTTGTAATGATCAATCCATGCGCTATTGCTTGTTTTAAAGCGCGGTAGTGAATAATATAATTTTTTTATTTGATAGTGTTGTCATTAATTTTGGTAACTTTGAACCCGGAGGTATTTGATGTTCTGAACAGAATGGAAAATCTTTATGTAAATCATGTAGTGTTTGCGGATATTCTATATCCACTTCAAATATATATCCAAATAATGCATCATCAGGTATACCAGTTACATTAATATTTGTATCAGTCCATTTGAAATTACTAATTGGAAGTGGCTGAGACATTGCCCAACCATATAAATTATTAACATCAACATAAAACAGATATTTATCTGGTTTGTTTGGGTTATAGTTTGTCATATATTTATTGTTAGCCTCTGAATATCTTGAACAACATTGACTAATACCACCTCGAATTCCTTTTTCGATAAATAATATCATATCTACATCACTTAGTAACTCTAATTCACATTTTGTGTATAGAAGCATACAGTCAAAAGAATACCCGGGGATGGTATAGTACCATGCTGGATCTAAACCACTAGTTCTGTGACCTATATCTCTAAAATTTTCAAAAACATCTGCCAATAAAAGTATATCCGTTTTTAAATATAAATCTGAATATTCTCCCAAATTTTGTATATTAAATCCTTCCCAAACATTAAGGGCATGTTGATATTTGTCATTATGTAAAGGTTCGTCATTTAATTTATTATAAAAATGTTCTGGTGATGGTAATTGCGTTTCATCGAGTTTTTCCCATTTATCAATGTAATCATAACAAAATACACCTTTTCGTGTACGTAACTGAAATAGAGAATCAGGTAGGTGTTTAAATTCATACTTAAAATTTTTTAATTCTTTAATATCTACTGTAGATACTAATTCATCGAGAGATGCACCTAGAAATCTAAGTGAATCAATAAATCGAAATTTAATATCGAATGGTAAATGTTGAGTAAACGAAATATATTTTTCTTTGTTTATGGGAAGTAATGTAATTTTACCCCTTTTTGCAAGATCTCTTATTATAAAGTGCGAATCGTATCCGGACAAATTATGAAAACAGACTGGTACTACAAATACTTTTTTAAAATTCAAATTACAAATTTCATGTGCAAAACCCCTAAAATCACCAGTAAAATGATTATGGTCTCGTACAATTACATCTGTAGATTTAAAATCATTTTCACAAATGTGACATTTTTGTGCATATATTGTATTAGGTTTTAGTTTCATAGGAACTATATTTTTTATTTTTGATTGAATTATTTGAGCAACGTTTAACATTTCATTGGCAAACCAATCCATGCAATCAACTCCACGATAACCTTTAAAAAAGGATAAACTATTATCATATTCACATTTCACAAAATATCCACAACTAAATGCAATATGTTTTTGATATTTTGTGCTTTTTACACTCATTTCAAGAGGTTCAAGCATTGATTCAAAATCAGCATATATAATAAACGGTGTTCGTTGTTTGTAAATAAAATTTTTAAATTTAATTATTTTTTTTTCTGGAATAGAAATTTTAGTTATTCATTTTTTCACATAAAATTAAATGTTTGTCAAGCCGTTCTTGATTAGTAAAATAATTTAAACATCTATCACATATAATTTTTTTATGGCCATCTTTATTTAGTTGACTACTTAACAATTTAGATAAATTTTTAATCCAACAATAATGATAACTAATATTTATTTGTTCATTATCAAGTGGATCAGGTGCATCATAATCGTTTAACTTTGGAAAATATAGATTTTGAATCATTAGCAAATTAACGTGTCGCTCTAATTTACAATTAGACAGACGTAACGGAGTTACATTAAATTTCTTTCCAATTAGTTCTAGACCATAAACATTTATTGAAATATTATTTACTTTTTCAAATACTGCTATTTTGTTAAATTTAATTGGAATTTCAAGTCCTTCCAAATTTAAAACTTGACTATAATGTGGATATGAATTAATTCGATTGACTGATTGATTTGCTGGATATAATGCACTTACTATGCTCCAGTAAAAACAAGCTTCATCAAAATTTCTAACGTTTATACAAGCTTTTTTATTAATAATTTGTTGAGGTAATTGAATATAGCTCGAACCATTTCCAATTTCAAACTTATTAATGTTTATCTCTAAAGAAATTACTTTACTTAATGCCCAACCTGAATCACGTTCTTGAAACTCTGATAATTTGTTTAAAATAAAATCAACTATATGTTCATAAAACCATTTATTTAAATTAGTAGATTTGTCAATTGTTGCATATGGTGTATGGAAATATTTAAAATCTATCGTTTCTTTATCATCTACTGTTTTTTTTATAAATTTGCCACAAAAGGTACTGTTAACCTTAATTATGTTAAATCTAGATAAAACTAAAAAAATTTTAGTTTTAAATAAAGACAGCATTATTTAAAAACTGTAAAACATCTTTATGTTTTAAATTTACTATGACACCACTTTGAACCCGTCCATGATAAACTGTGGCTAAATCTTCCCATTTAATTGTATAATTATTATCTTTTAATTCTTTAAGCTTATTATAAACAACTGTTAAATGACTTAATTTTGTTTGCCACATGCGGATATTTCCGATTTCAAAATTTTTTGTTTTTAATGCTTTAAAACATAAACTAATTGCAATATCAACATGTTTAAGCCATGATTCAATTTCCTCAACAGTAAAATCATAATTTTTTTCATAAAACTTTTTAACTAGTTTGTTTACATCATTAGCAAGCCTTTCTGACATTTTAAACTAACACTCACCTTAAGATTTTATAAATTTAAATAAAGCTGCCGGATTGCCTTTGCCTGTGTCCTTTTCTCCAATGAATACTAGCGAATACCTTCCATTTCCCAATTCCAAAATATGATTTTTAAGCACCTCGGTAGATCTAGGTGGTAAAAATACAACCTTATCTTCCAGCTCCAAAATAACAGAATCTCCGAATTTCGATGCAGTCACCTTAGCTTCAGAAATTTTGTATGGAACATTTATTTGAAGTTTATTTAACTTTATGATAGGTTTTCGTTGTCCTTCTAAAAGAAGAAACTCATTTAGTGCTTCTAAATCCATTTTCTGAAAACTTATTACAAATTACTCAACTGTTAATACTTAAAACACTTAACTTACCGTTAAATAACACCCAGAGTTAAATTTTAACGTAACGATGTATTATCAGTGAAGATTTTTAACTTACTCTGAAACGCTGTTGACCTTGACATTGAACCTAATTTTGACCGTGACCTTGGCATTAACCCCGACCTCGACTTTGACCTAGATATTGACCCCGACATTGACCTTGACCTTAACAGTGACCTTGACTTTGACCTCGACATTGACTTTAACCTCGACATTGACTTTGACCTCGATGCTGACCTTGATTTCTACCTTGACATTGATAGTGACCTTGATTTTGATTTTAACCTTAACCTTGACCTTGGTCTAATCATTGACCTTTAACATTAAAATTGACCTTGACCTCGACATTGACATATGACGTTGACCTCGACCTTAACAGTAACCTCGACGTTAACCTTTGACCTTGACAGTGACCTTGACTTTGACCTTGACGTTGACATCGACCTTGACATTGACCTTGACCTTTGCAGTGACCTTACCTTGACCTTGACAGCGGTCTTGATTTTGACCTTGACCTCGACATTGACCTTTGACCTTAACATTGACCACGACCTCGATCTTGATCTTGGTCTGGTCATTGACCTTGACCTCAAACTCGACATTAACCTTCGACCTTAACATTGACCTCGACCTCGACATTGATTTTTGACCTTGACTTCGACCCTAACCTTGACATTGACCTTGACTTTGACCACGCTCTTGACCTCGACATTGACCTTAACCTTGACATTGGTCTTGAACTTGACCTTGACCTCGACATTGCCTTTGACTCTCACCGGTCTTGATTGGAACCGATTTCCCCCACCATTCAACATTTATGCTAAGATATTTGCTTTTGTATAAATTTTCTTATCTTTCTAATTACACATTTTCAATATGAATCACCCTATTTAAAATATAATTTTCAATAACGTATAAGAATAGACATCCATCTGGCTACGGAAGTTGAAGCATAAGTGAATAGGGCAAACAGAGCCCCAGGTTGCCTTATGGGGCAACAATATAAAGAAATAAAAATACTGGGAAAGATACGAAAGATACGATTTACGAAACAGTCATTAGACCAATAATGTCATATGCGGCAGAGCATGTCCTGACACGGAGAGGACAAAAAGAATGCTTGAAACAGCAGAGATAAAAACCCTCAGAAAAATCGATGGTAAAACGCTATGAGACAGAGCTAGAACAGATATACGACAAAAATGTAAGGGGAACAACATCACGGAGTGGGTAAGAAATGGAGGAGTAGAATGAGACGATCATGTAAGCCGAATGACAATAAATAGAGTAGTAAAGACGGCGAGAAACGGTTTCCCAATAGGAAGTGAAAAGACCACGAAAACGACTTACGGAAGGTACACTGGTAACAGATAGAGTAATATATACATGAAAAAAGAACTTATAAAAAACTTCAATTGGGATTGTCTTGTATATTTTAAAAAAGTATTGTTCTACATTTCTAAAAGTTTTATATACACATCTTTTATTTGGATCACTCTGTAAGATAATAATTTGATTTTGACCTTTCAACCCTCCACCATTTAACATTTATGCTAATATTTCTTTTATTTGCTTTTGTATAAATTCTCTTATCTTTCTAATTACACATTTTCAATATGGATCACCCTATTTAGGTATAATTTTTAATAACTTGTAAGAATAGACATTTATATAGCTACGGAAGTAGAAGCACAAGTAAATAGAGCAAACACAGTCTCAGGTTGCCTGAACGAAACAATATGGAGAAATAAAAATATTGGGAAAGATACGAAAGGTACGATTTACAAAACAGTCATTAGACCAATAATGACATATGCGGCAGAGCATGACCTAAGACATAGAGGACAAAAAGGATGCTAGAAACAGCAAAGATAAAAACCCTTAGAAAAATCGATGGTAAGACTGTATGGGACATAGCTAGAGCAGATATATGACGGAGATGTAAGAGGAACAACATCAATGAGTAACAGATAGAGTAATAGTAACAACATCAAGAGTAATATATACGTGAAAGAAGAAGAACTTATAAAAACTTTAATTGGGATTGTCTTGTATATTTTAAAAAGTATTGTTTTACATTCCTAAAAGTTTTATATACAAATCTTTTATTTGGATCACTTTGTAAGATAATAATTTGAATAACTTAGAGGTACTTTCAATTTTAATTGTCTTGTATATGTTAAAAACTATTATTTGTACTATTAAATTCCTAAGAATTTTTTCATTTTTTTAAAATTTGATATTAATATATTATATATAATATATATATATATATATATATATATATATATATATATATATATATATATATATATATTATATATAATATAATATATAATATATATATATATATATATATATATATATATATATATATATATATATATATATATATATATATATTTCGATTTAAATCACCCTATATTTTAAGTTAACCTTCCCATCCCATATTTGTCGTTGGTTGAGTAAATGAAGAATTTCTTAATTGCGGTCTCGGTCGATTGCCTTGAACGTAAAATGTGTTTCTGATAGTCATTGACCTAACCCTAATAAATTCAATTTTATGTAAGACATATATGGTATTAGGTGTCTATGGAAAGCGAATTTTTTTCTTAATTACAATTTATATATATATTTTTAAAATGCTCTTCTATGCTTTGAAAAATAACGCTTTAAACTAAATTTATTTTCATCAGGACCAGTTACGCGAATACAAATCTATCGCGATTTTAACAAAGGATGACTAGCGGTCATTGACTAGAAACTTAAAAATTCAATTTTTGTCAAATATATATATTTTTTAGTGTAAATATTGCTTTAAAATAAAACAGTTGCATTAATTTTGGATTGCATGTCTTCTGAATTCTTATTTGCAGTCAATGTTTTCTGAAAGTGTATTCAATTTAATTTTTATTCTTGTTAAAAGGTACTAGACCTTGGTACTTCTCGTTTTTTATAGTACATTTTATTTTTAAAAATAAGCAGATCTTGTCTGCAATTTAATTTTTATTCTTGTTAAAAGTTACTAGACCTTGGTACTTGTCGTCCTTTACAGTACATTTTATTTTTAAAAATAAGCAGATCTTGTTTGCAATGTTTTTTCTTTGGTTGGTTGTATATATTGGAGAAGAGGTGCCTTTACACTATCAGTCTTTCAATACAATTTAATTAAACAAACCACACAACAAAATGTCTAAAAATTTAAAAATTCATCAAAATGTTATTGTAAAAAAACCAAAATTGGATAAATCTGTGCCGGAATTAAAACCGCTGGAAACCCAACAACAAAAAAAATCTGTAAGTATTTTTTTTATTTTCTATTTATTGTTTTGATATTATTTTTAACTCGCTTAAAATATGTTTAAAACCTAAATTGTTTAAACATTCTGTTTTCTATATTTTGGATTTATTGTTGTAATGTTACTTTTTATCTTACCTAAAATATATGTGTTAGTATTTGGGCGCCATAATAAATTGTTTTAAACATTCTTTCGATGTTATTTTCTAACTAATTATTTTGTTTAAATTCTATTCAAAACTTTAAATTGTTTGGAAACATTCTATGTTTTTTTAATAAATTATTATTCTAATATACTTTTTTGTCTTAGATTGATCTCACATTAGATGATGATATGCTTAACGATCTGTTAAACACAATGGATATATTGCAGCCTCCAGCAGCAGCAGCTTCAACTTCTGGTTCATCTTCATCGGAAGACTGGACTGCCAGTAAAATTGATAGATTTTCTAAAAGTTTAGAGGAACACTACACAATTATATATGGGCAGTTCCAGTCTTTTAGTATATTAAAAGACAAACTCAGAAGTTGCCAAATTGAGCACGATCAAATTTTACAACAAGAAAAAAAAATTGAAATGGAAGCAAAAGAAAATAAAATAAAAAAAACAAATTCCGAAATAATAATAAAAAACATTAAAGCAGACATGAGTAAAATTTTCAGTTCTTTTAAAAAATAGTGTATTTTAGTAATTTAGTAAGTTATGTTTAGTATTTAGTACTTTAGTAATTAGTAATATGTTTAAGATTAGTAATAATGTGCATTAGTTAAGTTTCTAAATAATAAAATTTATCTTTCTATATCTTTTTTTATTTATTAATTAAGTAGTAATTATGCAAATTGGTTTTAGTGGTTAAAACCATATTAGTTAACTATTTAAATGGAAAATAAGTCACAATTTTACATTTAAAATAGTTAACTATAAGAAAATAATTTCAAACGTTATTAAAACCATACTGATTAAATAAATCGTATGTGTTTATATATACCTACTGGTAATTAAAAAATGTGGAAGCGTAAAACAAATATGTTAATATACTTTGCCTGAAGAGTGAATAGTTCTGATTATGTTACCATACTTGCTTTATTCAGAGGCGGCTTTTAATTCAAAAGGTATTTAGTTAAAAGATTTTACTGTTTAATATTTAATTTAAGCATAAATCAATTTCAGATTATACAAGGTGAAACATTGTCACAAACCGGAATAACTGTTATTAAATTTGAAAAGGTGTTATTAGATTTATAATATTAAGTATTTAAATATACATACTTCTTTCTCAGGTTGTACAATGTGGAGTAGGATACGTTTAAATAACTAATACTAAAGTTTAAAAAATTTACAATTTATATAAGGTACACATAAATTATCCTCACATTATGCAATTATTACAACAAAGATCCTGCTAATTTTAGTAATATAACCATAATACTGTATAATATAGTTTATAAGTTTTACTTGTAATAATTAAGGTATAGGTGGCAAAGGATACTTTAAAATACGAAATAATTGGGTTTAACCAGGAAAATTGTAAACTGGAATAACTGATATAATTGGTTTCTCCCACCAAAACTGGTTACAAATCAGAATAATGTTAGGTTTAAAGGTTAGAGGTCAAGGGTTAAAGATCAAGGTAAAAGATAAGTGTTAAAAGTTAAAGGTCAAAGATTAAGTGTCAAAGATTAAGGGTTAAAGGTCAAGGGTTAAAGATCAAGGGTAAAAGATTAAGTGTTAAAGGTCAAGGGTCAAAGATCAAGAGTCAAAGAGGTTAAGGGTTAAAGATCGAGGGTTAAAGATCAAGTGTTAAAGGTCAAGGGTCAAAGATCAAGAGTCAAAGAGGTTAAGGGTTAAAGATCGAGGGTTAAAGATCAAGTGTTAAAGGTCAAATAACCGGTTTAACCGGTTTTTCCCACCACAATTTGCACCAGCTTTGGTATAGAATATCTACTTCCCTCTTCTGACATAAGCGTAGATTTCAAGAGGTGGGCAGAAAGAGGATATATCATGAACAATGGGATATTATACCGTTATACTCCTGAAGTAGATGAAGAAGAGCCTCAATTGGTAGCGGCTAGTACACGTATTCCTCACATACTGCATGAGTACCATGATTCCGCTACTGCTGGTCATTATGGAGTGGAGAAGACATATCAAAGAATAATAAAACGCCACTATTGGCCTGGAATGAAGAAAATTATCTCTGACCATGTAAGTAAATGTCTTGAGTGCCAACGCTATAAAGTCTCTAACCTCAAACCCGCTGGTCTCCTACAAACCCCTGTTCAGTCCCAGAGGTTTGAAGTGTTATCTATTGATTTATTTGGGCCTTTGCCCCTCTCTCCTTAAGGTTATACATGGATTCTGGTAGTGGAAGACACTGCTAGTCGTTGGGTAGAATTATTCCCGTTAGAATCTGCTACTGCCGCTGCCTGCGCCAAGTGTTTCATAGACAACATGATCTTACGATACGGAATCCCTCGTCGAATCGTCAGTGACAACGGTACTCAGTTCGTGAGTGCGGTAATGCAGCAAGTGGCGCATTGCTTCGGGTACCAACAGAACCTTATACCTGCATACCACCCCGAAGCTAACCCCGTCGAACGAAAAAATAGAGACATTAAAACTCAGTTAGCTATTCTAACAAATAATGACCATTCGTCTTTGTCTGAAAAGTTACCCGCTATACGGTTCGCGATGAACACTGTGAAGTGCGACTCAACCGGTTTCACTCCTGCGTACCTCACGTTCGGTCGCGAGTTACGAACTCCTAATGATGCAAATCGTGATTTTCGAAGCATCATAGCCAAGGACAACTTGGTGCCACAAATCACGCCCTATCTAATAACTTTGAGTAAAGCTCTTAGTGAAGCCCGCGGGACACATGAACAATCTCAAGATAGACGTAAGAAGTATAAAGACTGCCACCGCCGCTCGGTTTTGTTCGAAGTAGGTGATATTGTGCTAGTCGATTCGCATACACTCAGTGACGCGTCTAAATCCATAACTTCGAAGTTCGCGCCGCGTCGTGACGGACCCTACAAGGAGACCAAAATGCTGTCCCCTACAACCTATGAAGTTTCACACATCGACACTCCGGATGTTCCTGCTGGAAAATATCATGTCTCAGCCTTGACGCCTTTCCATGCCGATCCAGAAGATCCGTGCCCTGCTCCAGTTCAACCTCTCCGTAGAAGAGGTCGTCCAGTGAAATCCTCAGAAGCCGACCCTCCTGCTCCACTGGTCTCCTGCCCAGAGTCTTTGACCCTTGGGTTAGACGATATCGAAATGGGCCCCCCTGTTGGAGATGACCTTGCTCAAATTGAAGCTGAACCTGAACCTGACCCTATTCCCAGACGTAGACAACCCCGACCAAAACGTTGTCATTGCTGTCCTGTAGAGCTCTATTCCTGCTTAGACTCTGTTGCCCCACCCGCGAGTCGCCAGGGTAGTAACTGATAACGCCCTAAATTTACAAAGTAAATTTTGCAGTAACTGATAACGCCTCAAATATGGTCAAAGCTATTAAAGATGTTTTGCTCATACGTTAAATTTATTGGTGGAGGACGCACTTAAATGCTGTCGTGTAGAAATAGATAAAATAAAAAGTCTTTTTTTCGACAATTCGGAAAAAAACACATTTTAAAAAAAGTACCTTATCTTCAAAAAGTCTTTTAAAGTATCAATTACAACATAACAAAGTTCCCAAACGGCCAATCCAAGACGTGGAAACTAGGTAGAACTTCACCTATTACATGTTAAAAAGAATGACCAAGTTAGAAGAGGCAATCCGTTCCACATTGGTATTAGTTAATACAGACTTAGACTTAGACCACATCTAAATAATGAAGACTGGAATATTTGTTCTCAACTTTCCCAAATTTTACGGCCTTTTAAAGAAATAACAAGTACAATGAGTGGCCAAAAATACTTGAAGGGTAGTTCAGTGAGTAGATAAACAGACTGACTTCTGGAGCGGAAGTGACGTCACACTAGGCCACGCCTCCCTGGTGACGTAGGAACGTCCGCCGTGTCTCAAGGCCACGCCCTCGGCCAATGGTACGCCTCTCTTGTCTCTAGACCACGTCCCTCGGCCAATGGTGTCATAGGAACACCTCCAAGTCAACGCCTGACCAATGGCGACATAGAAAAGTCCTCACTCGTGACGTTAGAAGATATCCTCGACTCGACCAATGGTGGCACAGAAACGCCCCACTCGTGATGTTAGAACATATCCTCGACCAATGGTGGCATAGGAACGCCCCCTCGTGACGTTAGAACATATTCTCGACCAATGACGGCACAGAAACGCCCCACTCGTGACGTTAGAACATATCCTCGACCAATGGTGATCGTCCCTTCGTGACGTTAGAACATATCGTAGATCAACGGTGACACAGAAACGCCCCCCAAGTAAACGCCTGACCAATGGTGGCATAGAACGTCCCCTCGTGACGTTAGACCATATCCTCGACCAATGGTGACACAAAAACGCCCTACTCGTGATGTCAGAACGTATCTATCTCCAATAGCGGCATCATGACATCAAATCAAATTGCGGCATGTGACGTAAGGGGGCGGGGCTTGTGACGTCAGAGTGGGCGGGGCTTGTGACGTCAGAGTGGGAGTGGAGGGGGGTCTCCCAACCGGCCCATACTCTACTTCAGTGATGGTTATGGTACGCTGCCTGCAAGAATCTTGCAATAAAATTTTAGCAAACGGTAACCTTACATCCATAGTATCCGACGTAGTACAATTACTAATATCGGGTTGTATTGTTTAGTTTATTTTTCAAGTTATACTATATATATATAGTAACTTGTTTACGAAAATCGGTTTACGATAAAAACTTTAAAGACCCACCTCTACTCGTTACCTCTGTCCTTACTTTGATTCGGTACTTTGACAAATCGAGAGATCGGGAAACGAGACGAGACGTGAAATTACATTAGTTTCGGAACACACCTTCACCTAGTCACGTTCAGCTGTCTCCTTATTTTTTAAACTTGAAAATAATGATAGCTTGTACAGGCAATAAAGTATTTAAAACAATAAGACCGAACATATTATACAGTGTGTAAAAGCCAAATGAAATAAATTCATTATTTAGGTTACTGTACATATTTATAAAAAATCCCGAAACACGTCAAATTTAAATTATACCTTGACATTCTTTAACGTGAAAATGCAAACCCTACCATCAACCCCCTTAGAATGACAGGTACAACCCCCAATTTTTAAAATAGGAAGTATAGGCTTGTGATATATCGTTTAAAAGGTCATTTCATTCTCCATTCAAAAATGTTGTGGCTTTCAAGTTTATTAAGATTAATTAAGATAAAATAAATTAAAATCATGTGGTTACCGAAATTCGCTATAATACAATCAAGTCAGTATGATACAGTTTTAGTACGGGGCCCACATTAACCGCTAGATCTATATATATATATATATATATATATATATATATATATATATATATATATATATATATATATATATTGTTATGATGTGTTTTTTGTTTGAATGATGAGCAATGAGTATTTTTAATAATATAATATATAGGGTTTTTATCGCGGTTCTCAAAGAATTAGCTTGTAAGTACTTTTTTAAATTATCTTTATTATAACTATTATGAAACACACATATATATCTAACCTAGCCAATGTAAATTTAAAATAAACTATCTTTAAATTGATGTTCTTATAAAACTAATTAAATTCTATAGACAATGTTAAATTTAAACAAACTATCTTCAAAATTGAAATTGTTATAACACTAACTAAATTATATTAACAAAATTTTGTACCTTTCTTTCACTGAATGCCTAAATGAACTGTTTTCCACTATATATATTCTAATCACCACTGAATGTCTTCGTACTTCGGTTATCCTTGTTTTTTTTGTGAAATTACTTTTTCCAATTATCAGCTTCTACCAATTTAAGATATAGTTTTTTTCACCAGCATTTATACACCACCAACCAAACCAGCAAACACCATTTATATTTATTCTTCTTTTCAATATACCAATATCCAATTATTATAAGTTGATTTATACTAATCTCCAATCATAATATAATTTTAATTCCTTCCAATGTCCATCCAATATTCTTCTAATATACTTTTATAATCTTCAATAATTATTTGTATATAATTATAAATGTGCATTAAATATATGCATAATTTTTAATCTTCATTTAACTCACTATATTAAACAATTGGACTATCTCCAACTAACTTTCATATTTCTTATTAAACTGCTTGACTGACTTACTAAAACTGTGAACAATTGACTTCACTAATTAATTGTGTCTATCTTCTACTAACTTTCATAATAAACTGCTTGACTTCTGACTAAAAACTTCCATCTTGAATCCAAATCACGGGTATTTATATCTTTTTGGATATTCCAGAATCATCTGGCAAGAGATCATGTTCCAATTTGTTCCATTACTTCTATATAGATGTTCTCGAAAAAATATCTGTTCCATCCACCGACATAATCATTATTCCAGAATGTTCGACCGTAAACAATGGTCACACTCTGCACTCTGGAGAATTCGTTAATGTTCCATTGATAATTTTGTTGACATTTAGGCTTTTCAGATCAGAATAAACATTCAAATTAGTAACTAACACTCTAATTTAATAAAATACACATTTCAAACAATATATTATTATAACCCCACTTTATATTCCCTTATGATTAATTTCTATCTGTCAATTACTTACTGTATAGTTGGTTGCCTAGGCACATGGCTCACTTAAATATATTTACAACATTAAAATACAACTTTTTACACTTATTATATGCTAATTTATTAAAAATGCCCTCACATAAATAATTTTTATTAAATTTTCTAGTATATAACTTATTTAAAACAACCAAATATCTAATATTATGTAGTATATAACTTATAAATTATTTTCTATAAACCCTAATCGTCACAATATATATATATATATATATATATATATATATATATATATATATATATATATATATATATATATCTACGGCATAAAGTGGACTCCGCCCATGTTAAAATTCAGGTTCAAGTGAGCTCCGTGGTCAAGTGGCCACCGATATACGGAGCTCACTTGACCATTCCATAATATTGGCTCTGTCGATTCGTCAACATGTATAGTTTCACAATTTTTAAAAATTTTGTGGAGCCCCTAAGTACCCCTGTATCATGAATGTATATCGCTTAGTTCACGTGTATATGTTATAGGGGTCGTCCAGATCTTGTTCCGTGTATATTGGAATCATACGTATATCGGTTTAAGTAAGCTCTGATAGTTTGGCAACTATGGGATCAAGCCGTTTATTTCCAGCGTATATTCTAAACGGTTCATATAGACTCCTTACTTTTGTTATCATTCATACGCATTACAGTATGTAACAGATATGTGTACTACCAAATACCTGTTTTTGGTAGGTACGTGCTTTTCTAAAAATAGATTTATAGATACAAAAGAATTTCATTACCAAGTTGGATGTGTTTTTTCATATGCGAAAATTTCCTAATGTATTTTGTTAACGTGAGTATGTCTTTATACGTTTTATTTAAGAATCCGGTTAATAAGAACTTCTTTTATTTCATCCATTGTTTCATGATATCTTATATACAGCTTTTTTATTATTTCATTTCTTCTATTTTATTATTTTATTTTTTTCTGGATTCTATTTCTTATTCTATTTTTTAATTCTGGATAGAAGGTTATCTCAAAATAAATATTTAAGTGCTAAAATAGATATTTTTTGTTAAAATGGGTAGTAGTGCACAAAAAAGGGAAGAATGATTAATTTTTCTAACATGAATTATACCACTTCACCAATATTACATATTTCTGAATGTTTTATCTCGTATTTAGGGGTAATATGTATTCAATATAAGTGGAGTTAGTGTCAAATTTGCAATGATCTTTATAAGTAATAGCTTACTGACTGTACTTTACGTGTTCAGTTCACATAAATAGACCTTGTCCCTTCAAAAAGAGCGATTTGAACGGTAAAGTTAACTAAGAAAGTGTGATAAGTCTTGTACCACCCCACATGCACACAAGTTAACCGGTGTTTGCAGGCAAGAGTCCTCCTGGCAGATTTAAGGAAGATAACTACCATAAGGAAGTTCCGTTCGAGGGATCAGATGGCGAGGAGCAGCTTATTTTTGTTTGTATATCTTGCAGATGTGTTGATATAGCCAGTGTTTCCTTGATTCTAGTCATAAAATGGGCTGGTATTCGTGAAGTGGATGTCACGAATCTGGACTTTGTTTTTTTTGCTCTCTAGCTACTTATCTTCGGATATTAGGTGGATTGATAGCTACGATATTGTAGAGCTTATGTATGGATGTGAGTCTTAATATTCCCTGAATTTGGCTGACTAATTTATAACTAAATATTTTATAAGTTATTTAAATAACTATTTATAAGCGGCATTTAGATTAACAAATACCACTCCTCATACCTGATATTTTTCGTACTTCTCTTCGCTGTGTTGGGCAAGATTTAGTATTTGTGACATATAGGATCTAACCTGTCATATATAGCCACTTTTGTCTTTTAATTTGAGTTTTTCTTCTATTATCGGTTTATATTAAGGATCATGTACAGAAGTATTCTGTATAGCTGACAAAATAAATAGATATATTGGCTGATAGCTTTTGTGGTCGTTGGAGTTTTTGCCAGGTTTAAGCAAGGCAACAACTTTGTCTTTGCTTTGCTTGTCAAGGCAACAACTTTGTCTTTGCTTTGCTTGTCTAAAGACTTTGGATATTAGCCATTGTTGTATTTTTAGTTCAAATTTTATAGTTAGTTTTGTGCTCAGATCCTCAGCAAGGAGCCGTATATTGTTCATTATATACGTGGATAGCGGATCCAAGCTCAACATCGTTGAAAGGTTCTCTCAGCTGACTGGTTTTGTTTTCTCTCATTATAAGTTTTTCTTTGCTTCTTTGCCTGCATTTAATATGTAATTATGGTCAATATATAGTCTCTATAAGTAAATGAGTTTGTGGTATCGGTTACAACTCATATATATTGATAATGAGGAAATAAACAGGTTAAAATAGGTGTAGAAAATTTTACCTACATATATCGGCACCATTGTTCAGGAGATGGGTTTATCCCAGAGATCAAAGGTTACATACTTTTACAGGCGTATTCTAGGTTCTATTTATATATTTTTATTACTAAAAAAGTGTATTTATAATAAAGGCCTTAAGCTATCTGTAAATTCCATGAATATTAGAATCTATGAAAATTAGCAAATTAAAAAATACAGACATAATTCTGAATGACCAACTTGAGACAAACAGTTATCCCCTCCTCAACTTATTCAGTTACAAAATATGACGTGTAAACGCATACCTGTTTAATTGTTAGATAAAATGAATTTCCATCAAGTAACGGTCGAATCTATCACTTACTAAAAGAGTACGAAAAGACCTGCTTATGCTTTAGAGTATGGGTACTTTAGTACAAAGTACCCTTTGCTTTTGCCAATTGCTTTGTCACTTTCTCAGCGATGGGTCTCCCTTTTGCTCATCAATAATGTTCCCGCTCGATATAGTTATTCTAAGATATTCAGATTTCACTATATGCTCTACATTTGGTTTTATCTCCTATTAATTTACAACTACGACGAAATCTTTATAATATATCTGATGCATTGATAATAAAGTGGAGTAGAATACTTGGTAGATAATATTTATTTGTTTTGAGTATACTTATTTTACGACCTAGTACATAAAAAAATTAATACTTGTGTGCTTAGTGCTTTTTAAGTCTGTAAAACATAAATATGTTTCCATATTAGATTATACATTTATTAAGAATGTCCACTCTCTGAATTGAAGTTTTTATCTTAAAATATGACTGTGTCCCACAATCTTTCACAAAAGTTATTCTTTTCTGAAATTTTCTGAATAAGGTTCAGTAGGTTTTTATATTTTGTTTTACGTTTTAATCTTTAAATCGGAGTTCATTTTTTAAAAAACTATAAACATGTGACAACAAATTGCCATATGAACGGCGTTATGCATCACTAGACCCAGCCCCATTTCGTTAAATTGTGGATTATGGCGCTTTCTGGTGGAAAAGAGGAACAACAGGATAACATCAGATGTAGACCAAACAAAATAAATTAGGACACGCATTGAAATAGCACGTGCATTATTTTTTAAACTTAAAAAGTTTCTTTGTTTTCGGGATATAAAGTTAGAGCCTGAGAATGCTTCGATGTTACGTGTTCTCTACTTTTCTGTATGGCTTGGAAGCGTGAACTCTAAAACAAGTCCATCTGAATAAGTTGGCCGCCTTTGAATTTTGGTGTTACAGAAGAATCCTACGAATATCATGGATTCAAAGAATGTCAAACGTGGAAGTAACTAGAATGATAGGAAATGGGGCGGAAATATTATTAACTATCAAAAGACGAAAACTTGAGTACTTAGGACATGTGATGAGAGGGCAAAAAAACGCATTATTACAACTTATTATGCAAGGCAAAATCCGAGGAAAGCGAAATGTGGGAAGACGAAGAATATTCTGGCTTAAAAACTTAAGGGAATGGTTTGAATGCAGTAGTGCAGAACTTTATAGAGCGGCAGTCAACAGAGTCCGTATAGCCATGATGATTTCCAACCTTCGATAGAAGATGGAACTTAAAGAAGAAGATAGAAAAAAGCATAAACTATCTACGTAATAAATCCCATTAACCTGTTAGTAACGGATAACCAGATATATTTAAAAAGATTAAGTACCTTTCTTTTTATTTTGGATTTTGAATTTTGCATAACTAGAGCAAGCGACTAATTTTTGTGTATTAGTTTTGGACCAAGCGCCTCTTGCGAGCGTTTTAATAATTGAATATCGAATATTTGGCAACATATGTACATAAACGTGGTTAACAATGGTGACGTTGGCAACTTGTTGAGGCGTTTAGGTTAAGAAGTAGTTTCAGTTATTGCTTAAATTTTTCTATAATAGTCACATTACAGAAGAGCTAACACAGAAAGAGAATACTTAACAAAAGACATAACATTAAGTAAAATGTATGAATTGTATATTAAAGAAGCAGACAATGACCTTGTTAAATTTTCGTTTTACAAAAAAATGTTTTTAACACGATTTAATCTTCAAAGAAAAAAGTTGAAAAAGATACTTGTAGTAGATGTGATTGTTTCGAATTAGAAATTAAAAATTGCGCAGATAACGAACAATTAAGCGTTAAAAAAAGAAAAAATGTGCACTTAGAAGAAAGAAAGCTTGACATGAAGATAAGCAACGATCAACCAGAAGTGGAAACCTTTTGTTTTGATTTAAAGAAAAACTCTTCCCCTTTCGAGAATTCTAATAAATATTGTATATTATAAGCGTCAATTATGTATTTACAACCTTGGTATCCATAGCGCCAAGGATAAAAAAGGTCATTGTTATATTTGGATAGAAGGAGAAGCTAGTCGGGGAGCCCAGGACGTAGGCATTTGTCTTAAGAAACACATTGAAGAAAATCTTACTTCTGCAAAACATGTAATTTTGTGGTCAGACTCTTGTGGCGGCCAAAACCGCAGCATTAAAATAGTTTTGATTCTGAAAATGATTTTGGAAACTCATCCTACTTGCATGAGTTTTAATGTTTTCGGAACTGCCATCTGTTAGCGGAGAGCAGAGATATCAGTACCAAGTTAATGCATATAGTAATTGTTGCTTGAACTTTATTATTATTAAACAACACTATATTTTCTAGTAAAATCATCATGACTTTACAGTAAGACAAATTTTCGAACGTTGCTTATGGAAACATCATGTACATACCACCAGGTTCCCTATGTCGATATCCAGCAAAATCGTTGTAATAAGAAGACGGCAAACAAAAATCCAGAGATAAAAATATGCACCAAGAAAGTCTGTTTTATTCAACAGTCGAATAAACTACAGATTCTTGATTCAAATAGTCAAAAAATCAATAAACAGCTTAGTAAAATAGAAATAACGCCTATTTAAGATGTAATCCATTAACGGGCCAAGGTACAAAGCACTCCTGGCATATGCTAATGATATGGATCTCATAAGAAACTCTCTCCGGTCCGCAAACATCTTTAACAAAGTGCACGAAAAATGTTTCACTTAAAATCAACGAAATGAAAACCGAATACAAGCGAATCAACAGAAGAGACCAATTTAATAAATTTAGAAAAAACATTTAAGTCAACAACTACAATTTCGAAAGTATGGAACACTTTAAATTTGCTGTGGCAAAAATCATCATACTTTTGTTACATTGATATATTTATGTGGCAATCAGCTGTAAAAGTCATTGCCTTTTTCCTGTCGGATCATATTTTAGCATATCATATTTTGAGTGAAATTGATCCTAAATGCGTCTAATAATATTAAGTTTGTAAAACAGCTGTCCTTTTATGCTCATTCGTTCACGTTTTGTAAAACAGTCTGTGTAAATATAAGGGATTTATATAATCTTTTCATTTCGTAATCTTTTCGTTTTATAATTATAGTTCTCTTGCTTTTATTTTCTATGGTAATACATATACATACTCAATTCAAAAGGGAGAAAACCAGCGACTTCTAAATTAAACATAAACGTTATTCTCTCTTTCTCCCTATATGTTATATAAAGATCATCGTCATCGTATAGTCAGAACAAGATCATCGTCATCGTATAGTCAGAACGGAACAAGATTCTATTGCCTTTTCTTCTTTTTGTCTTCTCTTTCCTATTGAAAATACAGCCAGGTAAATGACGTTTTTAAAATTTATGTCAATATTTCTGAAGTGCCTTTCCTTCGATAATTTTTTTAAGCCTAGTTCGTTTGATTACATGTAATTGATTTGATATTCCACAACAGATAGGTATTGATTGTAGGTAGGATAGCAGGTGTTGATAAATATAATGGGTCGGTAGATAGTCTCATTATTCCTAAATCTGACCATATGTTACCTCCTCCTTCATTTGTGGAAGTCTTAAAGGCATTTTTTCTCTTGGGGCATCCTCCCAATTTAACTTGGCAATGCAGTTATTATAGATTCTTTGGATAAAGCCAGCGCAACTTTAGCACTGAGATTTAGTTTCTTGTACGACGTTGCTATCTTTATATATGTGTTTGACCTTGGAATTAGCTCTGTTCGGTATTGGTTAGTACTCGGACCTCTGTAAGTCGGAAAATACCTCTGATGGCTTTTCTAGCAATCCTGGTCTAATTAATACGTTCTCGTCACGTATCCACACATTAGCACTGGTTTGATCACTATTTTATATATCCTGATTTTAGAGATTCGAATTAGACTTCTGGATTTAAAAGAGGGTTATATATACATAAACATCAGTTGTCTACCTAAATATTCCCATTTATTTTTTATGTAACAATATTACCTACGGCATCTAAGACGCTGCAATCTTTCAAAATTATATGGCTTTATTGTTCCGTTATGCCCTACTCTCGATCCTCTCTTTTGTATGTTAAAGAACATTTATTTGATTTTCTCATTAGTGACTATTAGACCATCAGTCAGACTATCAGTCAGACTATCAGTCAGTCCCACGGATTTTAGGGGGGGGGGGGCACAATTCTGACATATTTTAGAAAAAACCATCTAACAGATACATATCTCTAAAAATTGCAACTTTCAATGCAAGAACCCTGCTATCAGAAGAAAAATTCATAGAAATGGAATCTGAACTTGATAAAATCAATTGGGATATTGTTGGAGTCGCTGAGGTCATGTTCAACATGCCCTCAAAAATATGAAAAATAATAGAGCTCCGGGGGAAGATGGTGTAGTCATTGAGACAATTAAACTAGGAGGTCCACTTTTGATGTCCCGAATCCAAACACTTTTTAATCTATGTCTGCATAGTGAAAACATTCCAAGTAAATGGAAAAATTCGGTTACAATCCTCCTCCACAAAAAAGGGGATAAATCAGATCTCGAAAACTATAGGCCAATTAGTTTGCTTAACTACCTATACAAGCTCTTTACTCGAATACTGACAAACAGATTAGAAGCCAAACTCGATTTCTATCAATCAGAAGAACAGGCAGGATTTCGAGCGGGACACGGAACAAACGACCATTTGCAATGCCTTAAAACTCTAGTTGAAAAGTCTATCGAATATAACGGACCCCTTGCTCTTATCTTTGTCGACTTCCACAAAGCATTTGACACAGTTGAAACAGTTGCTATCTTAAAAGCACTATCAGAATGCAGAATAGATCACAGGTATGCAAATATTATTCGAAATATATACGAAAATGCGACAACAACCGTTAACCTCCATTGCACTGAGAAGATAAAAATTGGCAGAGGGGTGCGGCAGGGAGATACCTTGTCGCCAAAACTATTTATAACAGTTATGGAGTACGCATTTAAAAGGCTAGAGTTTGAATCAAAGGGTATTAGAATCGATGGAAAGATATTCAATCATCTCAGATATGCCGATGATATTGTGCTCATAAGAGACAACTTAGGAGAAGCCAGAGTTATGCTACAACAACAACAGCAAGTAACCCAGAAAGTCGGTTTAAAAATAAACTATGGAAAAACAAAAATGATGACTAATCTCGTCCCCAATGAGCTAATAGAAATCGAAAAGTCGCCCATAGAACTTGTGGAAAAATATGTGTATTTGGGTCACGAAATAAGGTTAACGCGAGATAACCAAACATGCGAGCTACTCAGAAAAATAAGTCTCGGTTGAGCTGCATTCGGAAAAATGAGAGACGTATTTTAAACAAATATACCGATCCATTTAAAAAGAAAAGCTTTTAACCAGTGCGTTCTACCAGTCCTCACATACGGAGCAGAAACCTTAACTCTCACAAAAACATCAGCCGAAAAATTGAGAAGGACACAACGAAAGATGGAGAGATCAATGCTTGGAGTAAACATAAGCAATAGAATAAGAAACGGGGCAGTTCGTAGACGAACCGGAGTGGAAGACATTATCGAACATATTACAAAAAAAAATGGAGATGGGCAGGACATGTTGCAAGAACGAAAGACAACAGTTGGACAAAAAAATTGCTTGAGTAGAGACCACGGGCTGACAAGCAAAGCCGAGGAAGACCCCCAAAGCGATGGACCGACGACCTCAAAAGAATCGTGACCAATTGGATAGCAGAGGCGCAGAACAGAAGCAGATGGAAAAGTCTAGAGGAGGCCTATGTTCAACAATGGACAACTCTTTTTTGCCGCTACTAGCATTAATTTATGGATTAAATCCGGATAGCAAATAGATATTCTTCACTTTCTCGGAGAAATAATATTTTAACACACAAAATCCTATTAAATTGTCAAAACCTTCCTTGCATATTCTATTCACTTATGAGGAGCAGCAGCAATATCAGTGCCATAATAAGGCTTATAGTTCTGGACTGGCTAATTGTTGGATAATGAGAAGCATGAGTGTAGCAGTTTTAATGTTTTCGGGACTGCTACCTGGTATCGGGGAGCAGAATTATCATTACCGAGTTAATGCATATAGGAATTGTTGCTTGAACTTTATTATTATTAAACAACACTATATTTCCTAGTAAAATATTCATAAATTTACAGTAAGAAAAATTTTTGAACGTTGGTTATGAAAACATCATGTACATACCACCGGGTTCACTATGTCCATATCCAACAAAATCCTTGTAATAATGATACTGGAAACCAAAGATGAAAATATGCTCCAAGAAACTTTCTGTTATAAAACAGTCGAATAAAATACAGATTCTCGATTCCAATAATCAAAAAATTAATGAACAGCTTACTAAAATAGAAATAACGCCTATTTAAGATGTAATCCATTAACGGCCCAAGGGACAAAGCACTCCTAGCATATGCTAATGATATAGAACTCATAACTCTAATGAGAAA
Organism: Diabrotica undecimpunctata; assembly: GCF_040954645.1. Lineage (NCBI taxonomy): Eukaryota > Metazoa > Arthropoda > Insecta > Coleoptera > Chrysomelidae > Diabrotica > Diabrotica undecimpunctata. The sequence goes on along the minus strand of NC_092811.1, from coordinate 73,984,072 downwards.
CTCTTCCGTCCACAAACTTCAATAAAGTGAAGAGAGCACAAAAAATGTTTGACTTAAAATCAATGAAATGAAAACCAAATACAAGCGAATCAACAGAAACCAATTCAATAAATTTAGAAAAAACATTAAAGTCAACAACTACAATTTCGAAAGTATGGAACACTTTAAATATCTTAGATCACTAATCACGGTTAATAATAATGCCACTAAAGAAATACAGAGCATAATACAAACTTCAGACCTATTTTAATACATGGATGTGAGTCATGGAGAATGACTAAAACAAATAAGGAAGCACTCCGAATATTTGAAAGGAAAATAATCAGAAATTTTTATTTAACTCCATTATCATAACTACTATTTAAATGGGAATAAGCAACAATTAGAGGTTAAAGTTAGTTTATTGACGTTTCAATTTCCACTTCGGAAATTATTCTCACTAATGTTTGTATTTTGAGAACGATTTCCGAAGTGGAAATTGAAACGTCAATAAACTAACTTTAAGCTTTAATTGTGGCTTATTCCCATTTAAATAGTAATTACTTTAAAATGCCACAAAAAAATAGCTTAAGAACTCATTATCATATCGCTACAAATCCGTATAGAATAAGAAAACATACTGAATAAAGAAAGCTCGCATAACGATATTGTTCAGGAAAATAAATCCCTTAAGGTATATCGGACACGTGCATAGACGCCAAGATGTCAAACTTGTAGAACTGGTGTGGAAGGAAGTTAGCACAGAAGAATGCCACTTGGGCATGTCAGTATACAATGGAGAGAAAACATCCAATCATATCTCAAAAAATGAACATTTCATTTGATTGCAGATTCGTGGAAAATCGATCAACTTGGAGATAAGTTGTAATCAGCGAAGACCTACCCAGTGTTGTAGCGCTACGTATTGATAATGATAAAGAGAAAGGAGAAACAGTGACAAAAAGCAAAAAAAAAAGAACTATGGAGCAAAGCTGCTTCAAAATCTTTGATTGGAGAGGATTTAAATGAAAGTATAAGAAATACAATGGATCATTGATGGATTCGAGAAACTTAAGACTTGAGAAAGGCACTCTCCCAAACAGCTGTAGTGATAAGATAGAAATAATTTTGTAGAAGTTTTGCTGTTTTATTGTTAAACAAAATGGAATTAACATACATCATTATATACGCTAAAATAACTAGACAACTTATATGATACGGACATATAAGGAGAAAGTCTTATGATACAATAATCTACCCAATATTTGTTATGAGTAAAAACGATATAAATAAACAAAATAAAGAAAACCATGGCAAAAGGCAAAAAGAGTAATGATTTAAAAATGAGAGAGGTATCCTGTGGATAACATGTGCTTAATTAGGAACGAATGAGATGAAGATCAGAAGACGACAAAGAACGTTTTAAATTGATAAATGTATACAATTTTTAACAATGTATATTTATAGGTCATTATTAGGGCCAACGTTCTAATTTTATGTAAAATAACACTTTTCAAGTTGGATCGGTTACAGCACGGTGGAATCAAATACACCCAAAGTTAAAAACTATCGATGTTTATATGAAAGATGAAACCTTATGGCACATGACCGTGCAATCTTGACACCTACACATTATCACATAATTGTGAACGGTATATTATACCTAATTACTAAGAAGTTTGTTATTTTATTCTAAGAATAATGTTGTGAATTTATTAAAAGGTTCAATATTTATAACACTTACGGATTTAATTTATTTCTTTATTTATATTAACTTATCTGACAATAATTTATTATATCCGTACGTAACAAATTCACGAGCGCGGGTCTTGAGAATTAACTGTCCTTCCATATAAAAATGTTTTATTTTTATACATAAATCGCCGTTATCTCGAAAAGTCCAAATCATTCTTGAGTAGACGGCGAAACGGTAAAGGCAAACTGGATTTCCCTCGCATCGGTTCGACCTTTTTCTGAAAGGTCGTTCAGGTAAATAGATGCCTCTCGTAAATTCTACAACATATTAGAATAAAAACATGTTACAGGTTAAAACTATGACTCATATTTTTACGTAACATTGCCCCCCTCTCAAAAGATGGTTCCTCCTGGAACCTTGTCGGGGCTAGAACTGGAACGGTATGCTGGTATCGGCAACTGGACCCTCTTTTACAACTTCCAGTTGTATAAAAATGACAAGGGACGGTTTTCTCTCCGCACCAGTAACTATGCGGATTGCAACAGACTAACACCTGGACTTCGGTGTCTTTAAAGATCTCCTCCACCATATTTCGGATAACCCTCCAATCTAATTGGCGGCACTCCAACTTTGACATGGCTAACTTTTGCACGTCGGACTCTAGTACGTGCTCTCTCAATTGAAGTAAGGCTTCCCATACATCTCGGTAGGTAGGTTGGTCACGGGCAGTGTCTTTTGTTACCAGGTAGAAAAGGTAACGTGATGGATCTTGGAGTTTCAAGGTTTTACCGGGAGCTGGCACTTGGCATTGAAGTTCTGCAACTCGACCAAACTTCCTTCGAAAGACGGATGCCAACCCTGGTGCGTCTTTGATACTGGCCGGGATGGTAAGGGCCAGCGAATAGTCATCGGGGAGCGCGAGTAGATCTTGCTTTTCTTCAGTGGTAACACCATGTCTCGCTTTACCGGTACCTCCATAGGCACCCATGAATTCCTCAAACGTGAGGTCAGACACATCGTGGATTTGGTTTACTTCCACTTCTTCATCTACGTTGTGGTCACCTTCGAAAGACGCCAACCGGTTATGGTGTACTATCATCGGCTTTCCCCTCGGAATCTTGCTTATTCGGTAGATGACATCGTTGATCTTCTCCATAATGAGGTATGGACCTTCCCAAAACTGCTGCAATTTGGGAGAACAACCTTTTCGCTTCTTGGGATTATACAGCCATACTTTGTCGTTCTTCTTAAAGCAACCCTTTTCGGCTTGTGTATCGTACCGTTTCTTCATTCTGTCGCTAGCGATCTGAAGGTGGGAACGGACCAACTCATGTACATCGTTCATTCTTCTTCGTAATTCGATCACATAATCTTCACCTGCTACATCTTCTCCAGGTTTACATCCAAACTCGAGATCACAAGGTAGTCGCATTTCGCGTCCGAATAGGACTTTGGCTGGTGTCTGGCCTGTTGATTCGTTAACAGCAGATCTGTAGGCCATTGTGAAGAACGGAAGGTATTGGTCCCAGTCTCGCTGATGATCGGACACCATCTTTGTCAAATACTTGCCAACTGTCCTATTCATTCGTTCTACCATACCATCCGATTGCGGATGATACGCGGTAGTTCTTGTTTTCTTCATGCCTAGTCTATCACATATTCCTTGGAATAGATCGCTTTCGAAGTTCCTGCCTTGGTCACTATGGATCTCCAAAGGCACTCCAAATCGGCTGATATATTCTTGGATCAACTTATCTGCATTTCGCTGAAGGGTTTTCCTTACACCAAAATGCCCTCCCGATGGACTGTCGTGTAACTGACGAAGTACTTCGGCTATTCTGCTCTTTGGGATCACCAACTGTCTTCTCTTCTCTGAACCGTCATCATTTTCCAGGACTCGTTTAAGCAAGCCATCTTCGATGATAAATGAGTCCCACTGGGCCCAATACGTCTTAACTACTGAGCATAGGTTTGATATTTCCTGCCAAGGTGGTCGACGGTTTTCCTCTTTCCATTTTCGGATTTTTTGTATAACTGGATCTCTCTCTTGTTCTTCCCTGATCTTAGTAGGCGTCCAGTCGTTGTTGACAATCGTCGTTCTTAGCACTGCTGCTTCCTTGGATTCCGTTTTGTTGCAGTGGGAACACTCTGCTGGGCATGGCCTTCTGGAAAGAGAATCAGCGTTTCTGTAATTAGCTCCGGCCCAGTGCTCAATCTTAAAATCGTATTCTTGGAGTCGTTTGATCCACCTGGCTATCTGACCCTCTGGATTCTTAAACTGCATCAACCACTTAAGGGCGGCATGGTCGGTTCGGATTAGAAACTTTCTGCCATAGAGGTATTGATAGAAGTGCTCTACTGATTTCACTACTGCCAGAAGTTCTCTTCTCGTGACGCAATAATTCCGCTCAGGTTTTGAAAGAACTTTACTAAAATATCCGAGGACTCGTTCCTGTCCTCCTTGAATCTGAGACAGCACTCCTCCAATTCCCACATTACTTGCATCTGTATCTAAGATGAACTCTCCTTCTGGCAGTGGATACCCTAAAATTGGTGCTGTTATTAAATGCTTTTTCAAGGTCTCAAAGGCATTTTGGCAGTCTGTATCCCAGCGGTAATCTCTTGCTTCCTCCGTAAGTCGCGTTAATGGCTTAGCGATATCTGCAAACTTCTTAATAAATCTCCGGTAGTAAGTACATAGTCCAAGAAAACTTCTCACTTGATGTTTGTCAGTTGGTTTTGGCCATTCCTTAATGGAATCGATTTTTCCCTTATCCACGGCCACTCCTTCTTTACTGACTATATGACCCAGATAATTGACTTTACCTTGAAATAGCTGGCACTTCTTGGGGTTTAGCATCAATTGGGCAGCTTTAAGTCGATTAAAAACGTTTTCTAAATTCCTCAAATGATCTTCGAATGTCTCCCCCAAGACGATTATGTCGTCTAAATAAACCAGGCATGTTTTCCAAGATAACCCTCTCAACACATTTTCCATAAGCCTCTCAAATGTCGCAGGAGCATTACAAAGTCCAAATGGCATAACGTTGAATTGCCACAATCCAGATCCTGTGGTGAAGGCTGTCTTTTCTTTATCGACTGGGTCCATTTCTACCTGCCAGTATCCAGACTTCAAATCTAAAGTAGAAAATAATTTACTTCCAGCCAATGTGTCCAATGTGTCATCGATCCGAGGCAGAGGATAACTATCTTTCTTGGTAACGTTGTTCAGCAAACGGTAATCCACACAGAACCTCGTCGTTCCGTCTTTCTTCTTAACCAGGACCACCGGAGAGACCCATGGGCTCGTAGAAGGTTCTATCACCCCGTCTTTCTTCATTTCCTGAACAATCGTTTCAGCTTCCTCTCTTTTCGCCTGTGGTAATCGTCGAGCTGTTTGACGAATTGGCTTAGCATTACCAGTATCAATTGTATGCTTAACAACGGTAGTTCTTCTCGTCTTTCCTCCTTTCGGTACGAAAATATCACGATACTGCCGAAGAAATTCCCTTAATTTCCTTTTCTCCATCTGATTTAGAGACTGTCCTGCAACTGCAACCATTTGGTCGAATTTGTCGTTGGAATTATCAGATGTTGTCGCCTGACGGATTATGGATGTCACAGGTACACAAGTTCCTACTTTTGTCTCTTTCTTTATGGTCACTGGGTAGTCATTGACATTGATAAGCCTCACAGGAATTTCCTTAGCCAAAGTCACCAATTCCTTTCCAACTATGATTCCACGGCCAACCTCATCGTCGTGGTTCCAAGGCTCCATCATAACAGGTCTCCCTTCGTCCACAATTCCCTGTAGCCGCGCTACTATGATCGTTTCACTTCTCGCAGGCACGACTGTATCTTCTTTAATGGCTGCTTGCACAGTGTTGTCATTATGTGGATGGAGAAATACTTCCTCGTTGCCAACTTTGATTACCTTATTCTTAAAATCCAATTGGAATCCATGCATATTCATTACGTCCATTCCTAATATAACATCCTCTTCGATGTCAGCAACTATAACAGTATGGACAAACTTTTCTGCTCCAATTCCCAATTGTACCTGGATTTCTCCATGAATGTTGGCATTTTCACCTGTAGCGGTCCGAAGTCGCAACCTCGTTGGTAATAGTTTCTTACGGCTGTTTATAACTGTTGGGCGTATAATGGTTCTGGTCGCTCCGGTATCCACCAACAACGTATGTCTTTTACCATTTATTTCTCCATCTACATATACACTATCTTCACGACATTTCAAAGAAGCTATTAGTATAAGAGGGTCTTTGGAAAAGTTCCGGGTCGAAGCTGCTCCCCTAAAGCCGACTCGTTCTGGTTTTCCTGATGGTGAGTTTCTTGATTTTATGGTCTTCGTTTTCTTGCATGTAATACTTTTCATCATATTAACGAGCTGGTCAAGTTTATCTTCATCTCCTTCCTCTTTTACAGTCCTAACTTTACTGTACCCGCCAGAGGCCTGCGTAGCTGACTCGTATTCGAGAGCGGCGGATAAGACATCAACCAGCGTCTTGTGACGAGCTAATCGTAGTGTTCTCTGCATTTCATGATCACGAAGACCGTCAAGAAACGTTTGAACGGCCAATTTTTCCATCATGTCTTCGGGAGCTGTTGGATAAGCATATCGTACTAATCTGGCAATATCTACCTCATATTCTTGAAGAGCCTCATCTTTCTTCTGTCTACGATTTTTAAGCTGCGACTGATATACATGCTCCAAATGTTCGTGGCCATATCGCATATTTAACCTCTTCTTCAGTTGTTCGAAATCATCGGTCTCCTCTACGGCTATGGTCTGAAGCACATCTAAGGCATCTCCTCGAAGAGCGATAGTCAGGTTCACAGCCTTTTCTTTTTCAGACCATCCATTTGCTCTTGCGGCTGATTCGAACTGTTTCATGTAGTTGTTCCATGATGATTTTCCGTCGAAAGTTGGGACTTTAACATGAATAGAACCTCCACTTCCTTCAAATTTCGGCCGTGTCTCCAACTTAAATTTCGTCTGGTCTTCTTTTATCTCCACTGTAATTGGATTGTTTCCTCTCTCTGCTGTCCCTGTTTCCTCCAGCTTCTTTTCCATCTCTTTCATCTTTTCTTCGAAGGCCGACATATCGGCAGCAACTTGGTTTTTTAACGAAGATATTCTATCGTCGAGGGCAGACATCTCAGAAGTGACTTTAGAGATTTCCGAAGAGATGTTAGCAGAAACTTTGCTTTCCAGGGACGAAATCTCGTTAGAAACTTTGTTTTCTAATGACGCGATGTCACCAGAAACTTTGGCTACATCAGAAGAAACTTTCGAAATATCGTCAGAAACTTTGTTCTCTAATGATGCGATGTCACCAGAAACTTTGGCTACATCAGAAGATACCTTCGAAATATCGTCAGAAACTTTGTTCTCTAATTTCGAAATCGACGAGATAACAGCATCTTCAAATATATAAGTCTCTGGATCTAGTCCTTCTTCTAGCAAAGCGTTCTTTAGTCGTTGGACTAACTCAGCCTTTTTTCCGGTGGAAGCTAATTCTCTGTCTTCAAGATGTCTTCTTAAATTAGTCACTGTCAGCTCATAAATCGTAGCCATTTTCACAATTTATTTTATATTCACTTGTATTATTATTATAAGTCTAATTTATGTTCGATCTCACTCTGACACCATTTGTTGTGAATTTATTAAAAGGTTCAATATTTATAACACTTACGGATTTAATTTATTTCTTTATTTATATTAACTTATCTGACAATAATTTATTATATCCGTACGTAACAAATTCACGAGCGCGGGTCTTGAGAATTAACTGTCCTTCCATATAAAAATGTTTTATTTTTATACATAAATCGCCGTTATCTCGAAAAGTCCAAATCATTCTTGAGTAGACGGCGAAACGGTAAAGGCAAACTGGATTTCCCTCGCATCGGTTCGACCTTTTTCTGAAAGGTCGTTCAGGTAAATAGATGCCTCTCGTAAATTCTACAACATATTAGAATAAAAACATGTTACAGGTTAAAACTATGACTCATATTTTTACGTAACAATAAGTTTAATAATTTACGGGCGATTTAATGTATTTAAAATTTTACAGGATCCGGTATCGTAATAAGAAGTCAAATTTCACTACAACTCCATTAAAACTTGTTAAATTTTACGTTGGATATTCTTTTTGTGAATATAATAAGTAAAAATACAGTAAGTTTTATCTTCTTATTGTGCCGTATTCTAATTAAGGTTAGCGATTACTTCTTTAAACGCTTCCCATAAATTATTATAGTTTAAATTTAACTACTTTATGAAACAAATATTGCACGTCATAAATTGCAGGAATTGAAAAATTACAAAGACAAAATTACAATTTTATGTAGTTTATTATAATCCTACCGAAGGGCTTCTACTTTCTTAAACTGTTACACGACTACTCTACTCGATGTTAGTACATTTTAACAAAAAATAATAATAAATAAAACGAAAACTAGCCATTTCCAAGTTTATAATAAATACTTTTTTAAGTTTGAAAATAATTAAAGCAAGTAATATAAATAACCACCATAAAATATTTAACTACATTAACCAAGTACCTATTTGTGAAATTTCTCGATGACTAAATTGATTGATATTTAAATAAATTTGAAGTTCCAAAACGTACCTGCTGAAAAATTTAAAAATCTACGACTAATCAAATTATTGGCAACATCGGAGGAGTTTAGTTGTGTACGCAAAGAAATGTTTACGGATCCCAAAAGTGTTTTAACCTATTACGGAGTCCACTTAATCCGACGTGTTGGTCGGAGTCCACATAAAGCGCTACCCAGATAATAATATACACGATGTATATTCGCCTGGAGTTAGTATAATACCGTTTTAGTACGGAGCCCCCATTAACCGCTAGATCTATATATATATATATATATATATATATATATATAAAGTAGTTAGGTATTATTGACTGACACGTTATGTAAAATAACGGTTGCAGTCATTAATAGGGCAGGAAAGTGAAACTCTTTGTTCTTTATCTAGCTTTCGCATCTATATATATATATATATATATATATATATATATATATATATATATATATATATATATATATATATATATATATATATATATATATAAGGAAAAGAAGTCTTTGCTGACAACGTTAGAAAACGGAGCTTTGAGGTTTACTGGGATTTGCAGCGGTGAACTCTTTTAACTAAGTTTCAAGCTTTCGAAAATGTTTATTTTCATCATCAGGAAAAACTGAAATAAAGTGCTACTGTTAGTAAAGCATCCTCGAAACCTATTAAGAATGTAAAAGGTTATAAAAACTTACGTTAATGAGATTTGTCTTTCGTGGATGTTCTACTCACATGTGACAATATTACGCACCACTCATTGATTGAGTCAATAATTAAATAATCTATAAATTGCATGGTGTAAAAGACCAAACTTGACAATTATATTTACTTTTAACACATAAGATAAAGACGATTACAACGATTTAAAACGGCCACGTGTGCCGGCCAACAGTGGATTGTTAGGTTAAGAGTAGCTGTCATTCCTAGACATGGCAAATGACAGAACTTCTTGTTTTCTTTGTATTATGTAGTACTACTATATTACACATAAAAATGTAACAAAGATTGTATTTAGGTTGAAAGAACAATTTTTATATGTATTAAGATGAAAAAATACTAAATAAAGAAACCTGGAAACTTTACAATGACTCAGATGATGAAACATCATTGACATGTGAATGTGTATCCAAATATAATAGGTAGGAGTAAATGGAGCTTAACTGATTAATGTCACTCCTTTTGTTCATTGCGTTCATTGCTCAAAACTCCAACGCAATGAACAAAAGGATCCAACACCAAGATACTACAGACATTCCAGTCAAAAACTATTCGTATGTTAGCTAAAGCCCCATGGTATGTGTCAAACCAAACCCTTCATGCAGACCTCAACATCCCCTTCATCAATGATGTGATTGCCGACCACTCCAGAAGATACATGAATCGCAGCGCAGACCATCCAAACCATCTCATAGACGAATTATTCAATCCCCCACTGGTTGACAGACGTCTAAAAAGATTTTGGCCAGAAGATCTAGCTGCTAGGTAAATTCCAGAGAGTCGTCAATGGACGACACCTGCCACAAGCCAAGAACATACATCATATTTACTTATTACTGTATTGAAGTAGATTGTAAATTAGCAATAAATAAATAAATAAAAAAAAAAAAAATTGTTCTATCAAATACATCCCTGTTCGCTGTCTATGTCAAACTGTCATGTCAAATAGAAGTTTCTGTGTTTATATTTTACAATTACAATGAATAAAGATAATCTAAGTATCCATATTGTTTTAAGTTTATTTATAGACAAAATCTAGGAATTCCTTCAATTCAACAGGCTTTCATCCATATGAATTGGTAAGTTTTATACTTTATTATATTAGAAAGACATTTATTTATAGAATCAATTTTGTATCTAACCCCAAATTATGATTTTTAGGGTACAAAATAATTTCCATATGTATCAGACAATAAATATGATGTCAAATTGATTCAAAATAATGAAATCTACCATCTATTTAACAAATCAAGTCTATTGAATAAAATGGATATATCAGTAAGCTGTTAGTGTTAAGTTTATAACCTAGATATATCACTACTTTTTGAAAAATTGTACATTTTTCTTGATTTATTTTTAGTCCAACTTTGTCTAATCTATTTATTATAATTTTTAGGTGTTTCTCATGATCTTCAGCAGTTTTAGAAAAAATTAATATATCATCAATGTAGTGAATTACAAAATGTTCATATTGATCCAAAATATCATGAAGACATCTACATAGAGCACTGCAAAATGATTGAAGTCCAAATGGTACTATTTTGAATTGATATACTACTCCATCTATCTGAAATCCTGTATACTGTCTACTTTTTCTTTCTAGAGGTATTAACCAAAAACTATGCTGTAAATCGATTTTAGTGAAAAATGCCATTTCTGTAATTCTTCCTAGTATTCCATCTTCTAACATATTATTAATTGTTTTGTTTACTTCTTCTTTGTATTTATATGGTATTGGGTATGATTTTGTTTTAAAATCTTTTTCTTCTTTAACTTTTATACTATGGATATAATTTTGTGCAATTCTATTTTCTTTATTGACAAGTCCCTTGTGTTGCTGCAATATGGAAATGACTATTGATTTATATTCTTCAGGGCAATTTAAAACTTTTATCATATCTTCTTCTTTACAAATAAAATTATTCTTCATTATGTACTCATTATTCCTTGCTTCCAATTTTACGCACTCCGCCTCGTAGGCATCCATCTGCTTAAAATTTCCATTCCTTAAATATTCACTACAATAATTATTCTTTACATAATACATTTACAAATACATTTCTTCTTCATAAACATCATTATTTTCTTTTAATAATATCCTATCAACTCGTATTCCTTCTTCCACCTCATCTTTCTGCATAAATTTAATTATTTGCCCTTCCAAAGTTACCATTTTTTTTTCAAAATCTATCTTTACTTTCTTCTTTTCCAATTCATCATTTCCCATTAATATATCAACACATAAATCCTTGACAATAAATCCTTGCATATTAATTTCTTTATTAAGAATATTAATTTTAAAATTGGCTAGTTTATCAATTTCACCCAACTTCTTATTATTTGCACCAATAATTTTAATTTTTGGAATCTTTATTATATCTGATAGTTTTAATGTATTAACAATAAAATTCTCCGAGACTAAAGTACTTTCTGAACCAGTATCTATCATAATCTTAATCATTTTATTTTTGGCCAAAGCATTTATATAAATTAAATTAATAGATTCAATAATTTTCTCTTCATCTAAGGAAATAAATTCAGAAGGTTTTTCATAATAGCAATGGCCTAACTTGTAATTCAGAAAGTTTACTGCACAAAATTTTGATTATTAGAATTGTCAGATTGTATCTGACCACTTGGATCTGATGTCCTATGTCTTTCCCTACTATGACTTCTACTCACATTTTCCTGCCTTGTACTACTTCGTTCCCTGTCTTCGCAGCTTCTATTCCTTCGAACACAATTTACCTGTCTGTTATAGTTAGGTCGCTCTGTATTTTTTCTATTGTTAAAATCTTGTCTATTATTATTAGTACTGTTATTAAAATGTTGTCTATTATAATTAGTATTATTATTAAAATTTTGTCTATTATAACTAGTATTATTATTAAAGTTCTGTCTATTTGGATTACTGTTATTATTATTAAAATTTTGTAAACTATCACCATACCTACAGACTGTTTCAAGTTAAGAATTCACAACTGAACAGATAGGCCAGTGCATTTCTTACGGGCGTATGTTGCCAATAGTTCACGGGACTATGCAGGGCCGGCCGAAATAACCCATTCTTTATTTATATTCAAATTTTTATTTATATTTTCCAATGTTAATCAAATTTATTTTAAAAAGATAGGTACGTATCTATTTAATAAGCTTAACGACTACAATTACTTATAAATATGGTTACATTTTCAGGGAAGTGATTTTAAAGATTATTAGAAAAATGTCTTTATTAGTGGTTAAAATATTAGGTTTTACGCAATTGGTTAATTATTATGGCACAGGTAATTCTGACAGCTTAGGTGTCAACTCTCAAAATTATTTATAAAATATTACTTTCACAATAGTTAATAAATAGAAAGCAATAATAATTAAGATATTGTGCTTAAACTTCCATTATCGGGCAAGCCGGGCTAACAGGCCCTAACAGTAAACAATATTGATTACTTTATAATTGACTATTAATAGTTTTCTAATTCTCTTTATGTACTTAGTCATTCCAAACAATAGTGTCATTTGGAAAGCACATTTGGAAAGCAGACAGATTTATGAGTTATAGATAAATGAGCGGTATGTTTTTCAAAATAGTGTAATTAGGTGAAGTGGAGATTATATGTTTGTCTGTATACATAAGCCCAAACTGCCCGATTACGTTTTTAAATTCTTCTGCCCGGACAAGGGTTAAGGCATAACCATCGCGCACTCAAATCTCAAGTGTAAAAAATTATATTGTTAAAATGGATCCAGTTTTGCCGTTTAAAAGTGGTCAAATTTTACATCTGAGTGCTAAAAAAGTGATCTTAAACGTAGTGAGATACCACATTAATTTGCTTCGAGATGAAAGTCAACGTATTGTATTCGACAAAGTATCCGCGATGACAGGAGTGTCAGTTCGTACGATTCAAAAAATCGTACAGGAAGACAAAGAAGGTGAGCTTTCTGAGGTAAAAACAAACAGAAAAAGAACCCGTTGCCGAAACAACTCCAGAGACTATACTTACGATGAAGGTGTTCGTATCGGCGTTCGTCGAACAGTGCATAGTTTTTTTTTTGAAAACATTCCTCCTACTTTGAATCGTCTTCTGCCAAAAGTGAACCAAGACGAAAACTTGCCAAATTTTACCCGCAGTACAATGTACAGGTTGTTAAAAGACATGAACTTTGTTTATGCAAAACGTGATAAAAGTGCCGTGCTAATAGAACGTCCTGATATAATTGCATGGAGGCATGGATATTTAAGGGCCATTAAACAATATCGGGCTGAGGGCTATGACATTGTGTATTTGGATGAGTCATGGGTCAATGTGGGGCACTCGGTTTCCAGAGAATGGAAAGACAAAACCGTCACCTCGGCAAGAGATGCGTTCATAAAAGGGCTAAGTACTGGACTTTGTTTTGAGAACTGGTTTGAAAACAAACTGTTGCCCAACTTAGTTCGAAAAACGGTTATTGTTATGGACAATGCTCCATATCATAGTGTAAAAACCGAGTTGTTGCCTAACCAATCGTGGAATAAGAATAACATTATGGACTGGTTAAGACAAAAAGACATATTTTTTGAAGAAAATTATCTGAAGTGCGAGCTTTTGGAGGTAGTCGCGCAATTTAAACAAAATTTTGATAATTACAAAATTGAAGAACTTTGTAAACAACAAAATAATGTCAAAGTGCTTCGTTTGCCTCCATACCATTGCGAATTAAATCCAATTGAAATGGTATGGAGCCAAGTAAAAAGGCATGTGGCCGTAAATAACAGCACCTTCAAAGCGAAGGATATGGAGGACCTCATAAAAAAAGCGTTTTCAAATGTTACGTCTGATAACTGGAAAAACTATATTCAACATGTAATGACTCTGGAGAAAAAATTTTGGGAAGTGGACGGTCTAATGGAAGACGTAACTCCCATAGTTATAGATTTATATGATAGTAGTGACAATTCCGATTTGGATATGGACGAAGAATGTACATAGTTTTTGATAATTGTAATATTGTAAATATATAAATGTCAAACTAAAAAACCAAATAATTTGTTACATTTCTATGGTTCTGTTGTATTTTTTTTAAAATATACAGAAGTTTTTATTGTTTTTTTATGTTTTTTACTGACACTAATAATATCTACCACAATACTCACTCAATTTGTTCATTAAACAATTAAGAATATTTTTAAGAGTCTGATGATGACCTAAGCCGAAATTTAATAAATAACTGTTGTGAGAAAAAGACATGTCTTTAATTTTTATTTTTCAAAAAAACAAAAAAAATTTAAAGTTACCTAAGTGAAAAAACGTCTAATGTGCAATATAACATGCAGTTCGGCCCTGCTTTTTCGCTGCAACTCCACTACTCTCGCCTATCTCAGTCTATCGGTAGTTCTGGCATCACCGCTTCCCATAAGGCTCCTTTATGAATTCTTAACTTGACACAGACAGTAGTATTATTGTTATATGATTGTCTATATTGTTGATTATCATTTTTATTATATTGAAAGTTATTATTGTTTTTTCTGTTGTTATTATTACTTGTCATATTGCCTCTTTGTATTCTTTGAATAAAATTAATAAAACTATCTATTGTTTGAATATTTTGTACAGTTACGGTTTGCACAACATCAGCATCAAAATGTCTAGATACATTTAAGACTGTTTCATCCTCTCTAAGTGGTGGTTCTAAATATTTTGCAACTGTTATCAATTTCAATGCATAATCTACCATATTTGATTTTAAATTTTGATTATACTTTCCAAAATATAGAATTTCTCTAAACTTGGCTTGCTCTAATTCACCCCAATAATAATTTAAAAATTTATTTTCAAATGTTTGAAAATTATCTAAATCATTCTCAATACTAGCAAACCAAGTTGCTGCATTGTCATTTAATGTCATTCTAATATAATCTTTAATATCATTAATATTATTCACAAATCTTAATTTATGTTTTAAACTATTTATGTATACTCTAGGATGCAAATTTTTTATATTACCAGAGAATTTAATCCCAGTCTCATTTGTTAAATTTAAGTAAGGTCTCCCTATGTCTCTCATTTGTGAAATATCATCTATTCTCTGTTCCACATTTCTTATTTGATTACAATTTATTTGGATATTTTGTTGTATATCGTCTAATTTTTCTTCTGTGTTTCTCCTGTCTTCGTTAATTTTTACTTCTAAGTTACATTTTTGCAACTCTATTTTCTGTTCTATATCTATCTTATTATCTTGAATAATCCTCTTTACTTCTGTCCTCTCATTGTCTATCCTTTTCTTGTAGTCATTCCGTATACTTTTTATTTCATTTGCTACTTTTTTCTCTGCAGCTTCAAGTTTTTTATCCATTTGTTTTACAATTTTATTATTATTATCTTCTATTTTCTTTTCTAATTTTCTATAATTCTCTTCCAATTTCTGTTCCATTTTTTTCATGTCTTCTTTGACTTCTTTTGAATTCTCTTCCAATTTTTTTATGTCTTCTTTGATTTCTTTTGAATTCTGTTCCATTTTTTGTTCTATTTTTTTTTGTATTCTCTTCCATTGTCTTGTTCATCTGCATCATTAATGACATCAAAGCTGCCATATTGACATTTTCCTCTCTTTCTGGATTCATTTCTGCAGTATCTTGTGGAACTTGAACTAAACTCTCCTCTTGTATAGGTTGTGTTTCTACTTCCACATCTTCTTCATTCTTTTTGCTTCTTGTACCTTTCTTTCCTTGAGACATTTTGAGACTTTACTTGTTCAAATATAATTAAAAATAAAATCTATAATTTTTCCTTTCTACTGATAATTAATTTAATTATATGAGAGCACTTATCTTCCCAAACTAATTCTTTTAAATAGAGAGCCACCGCGTTGGGTGCCAAATTGTTATGATGTGTTTTTTGTTTGAATGATGAGCAATGAGTATTTTAATAATATAGGGTTTTTATCGCGGTTCTCAAAGAATTAGTTTGTAAGTACTTTTTTAAATTATCTTTATTATAACTATTATGAAACACACATATATATCTAACCTAGCCAATGTAAATTTAAAATAAACTATCTTTAAATTGATGTTCTTATAAAACTAATTAAATTCTATAGACAATGTTAAATTTAAACAAACTATCTTCAAAAATTGAAATTGTTATGACATTAACTAAATTATATTAACAAAATTTTGTACCTTTCTTTCACTGAATGCCTAAATGAACTGTTTTCCACTATATATATTCTAATCACCACTGAATGTCTTCGTACTTCGGTTATCCTTGTTTTTGTGAAATTTCTTTTTCCAATTATCAGCTTCTACCAATTTAAGATATATTTTTCTTCACCAGCATTTATACACCACCAAGCAAACCAGCAAACAGCATTTATATTTATTCTTCTTTTCAATATACCAATATCCAATAATTATTAAGTTGATTTATACTAATCTCCAATCATAATATAATTTAATTTCTTCCAATATACTTTTTTTAATCTTCAATAATTATTTGTGTATAATTATAAATGTGCATTAAATTATATGCATAATTTTTAATCTTCATTTAACTCACTATATTAAACTATTGGACTATTTGTACTTGATTCACTGACTCCAACTAACTTTCATATTTCTTACTAAACTTTTCTGACTGACTTCTTGAAAATTCTGAACAATTTACTTCACTAACTAAATGTGTCTACTAACTTTCATAATGAACTGGCCTGACTTCTGACTAAAAACTGCCATCTTGAATCCAAATCACGGGTATTTATATCTTTTTGGATATTCTAGAACCATCTGGTAAGAAATCATGTTCCAATTTGTTCTATTAAATACATGTCTGAATTTTCTGGAACAAACCATTTCGCAAACATGGCCATCTCCGGTGATCCAGAGAATTCCATTCTTTTCTATTAATAATTTTGTTGACATTTAGGCTTTTCATATCAGAATAAACATTTAAATCATTAAATATATATAAATTAAACATTTTAAACTAACATTATTATTATAACCCCACTTATATTCGTATTATGATTAATTTCTATCTGTCAATTTACTGTATAGTTGGTTGCCTATGAACATGGCTCACTTAAATATATTTACAACATTAAAATACAACTTTTTACACTTATTATATGCTAATTTATTAAAAATGCCCTCACATAAATATATTTTTATTAAATTCTCTAGTATATAACTTCTTAAAATAATCAAATACTTTTTTATATCTAATATTATGTAGTATATAACTTATAAATTATTTTCTATAAACCCCAATTGTCACAATATATATATATATATATATATATATATATATATATATATATATATATATATATATATATATATATATATATATCTAGATGCGAAAGCTAGATAAAGAACAAAGAGTTTCACTTTCCTGCCCTATTAATGACTGCAACCCCAAAATAAAGATTATATATATATATATATATATATATATATATATATATATATATATATATATATATATATATATATATATATATATATATATAGATATACATCCCGCTATCCTTTTAAAATCTTTTCACGTTGCAGTAATTTAGCATCACCAAGAATTGCTATCATTTTCTATTTATAAATTGTGTATGTTCGTTTAGTGCACCTTTGTAGGCTTGGCACTGTTGTCGGTTTTTCAATATTCCGATTTTTTTTATATATTTAATTTTTTACGTCATACCTACGTTTTAACATCGAGCGGTAAAATCACTGTATTTGGCATCATTTTAGAGCCAATAGATGTTGCCGGTATTAATCCTTAAAATAATATTTTAGATACCTAAATATCGATCGCTTTGGTTCAAGTTCAAATAACGACATTGAAACTACCTGCTCACAAGTTGCTGTCTCAACGGGTTTTTTTCTTCGTTTAGATGTTATATTTATTCAACCTAGATATTTTTGCCCAGAGAATCGTGTAGGGGAATATTTTACATAAATTTCAATTTACAACCTGTTTAGTCGAAGCTATCGATGAATAGTTTGAGATAAATATTATGGTTTTATGGGATTAAGGCCTTAATTATTGGTTGTGATCGTGTAAATGTTTGAAAATTTGATTTCCATTCCGGAAATCGTTCTCAAAAAACGTTTTTTTGTACAAAATGTGTATACACATGTTTACATAATTTGTACAATAAATGAAGTTATTGTAAAATAATAGTGGAAATCAAAACGTTAAATATTAGTTAATTAAAAATGTAATTTTCATCTCAATAACGACCAATAATTGTGGCTTAATCACATAAAAAAATAATATTTGACTTTGACCATGCCATAAGAAAGTAGTTCAAGGAACCTCGCTAAATAGTTTAAAAAAATCTTATACAGAAATTTAAATTCTAAATAGTATGAGGGGTAGCCAACGAAAAATTCGTAAAGACGTACAGTTGATTTTGCTTTGTTTTTTTAAACAATCTTAAAAGGCAAAAAAAAATTTTTTGCTTATAAAACGTTTTGTATACATTCTAAAGAAAAATATTTCAAATAAAAGTTATAGACCATAAAAAGTTTTTTATGTAGAGAAATACCAAATTTAAATACATAAATATTTGAGATAATTCCAAAAAACCGTAAACTCTAAGATATTATGTTTGTAGTAATTTATAAATGTTAATAACTTTGTTTTTTGCCTAACGACAGGTAATATAGCTACTTGAAATTATGGCAATTGATGAGTTATGATGTGCTAAATATCAAGCAGATCAAAAAATATTTTACAATTTATTCAATTTGTTTATCACAGAAAGCGATTATTTAAACAACTGTACTTGTCCAAACAGTATGACTCTACCAGTATTTTGTAACTTGCAGTCGATTCTTTGCGCTTTCAGTTTTAGAGTATATTAAAGAAACTTTAACATAGTATTAAATTTATTATTAAAAACCAGTTTCAATAGGGCACTTTTTAGTTTTTAGACCACTTCACGTTATTTTAGTTTCTTTGACAAGTAAGGATTGTCTATTCGGTTATTTCTTAATATGGGCTATGAGCAATTGTCTAGTCAAGTCAACACTATTATAGAAGTTACCCATACTTTTCCAGTAGTCATTCAGACGGTTCATCTTAGTTGTCCCCATATGGAACATACGCCCGAGAAAAGTCTTAAATTCTGTTTGTGTTGTCTCTTTCCAAAACGCAATCCTCGATTTTTCTGAACGACTTTGTGCAAATATTTGGTCAGAGTCAATCAGAGTCACTTCCACCATTCATTTAATTTACATCGTCCTCGCCAGATGCTTCTAACAATGATTGTAATTCAGCAGTGGTCAATCTGCGTTTATTGTTCTGAAGCTATTTTCTTGTGGCATTTTAAAGTAATTACTATTTAAATGGGAATAAGCCACAATTAAAGGTTAAAGTACGTTTATTGACGTTTCAAAATTTCCGATTTCTGAAAGTGGATTTCCGAAGTGGAAATTGAAACGTCAATAAACGTACTTTAACCTTTAATTGTGGCTTATTCCCATTTAAATAGTACTTAATCTACGTTTATGTTCACATCTAGCTTTTTTAGATGTCGAAGGCATATTATTTACATCCATTTTTTCATAAATACTATAACTCACTTTTACGGAGGTAATTAACAATAACAGCGTTCTACTAGAAACTGTCAACTTACGACTTCCAATACTATAAGGCCACTTGAGGCACAATACGTTTTTACTCAATAATAGTTCCCGTATAAAAAAAATTGTTTTTTAATGTGCTTCAATAAAGCACACTAGACATATTGCAGTTTTGCCATCACATTCTTCAGAGTATGTTTTAACTTTTTTAACTTTTCTATCGGCCTTTCTACTAGTCACGCTTCTTCTTAAAATTTTGTAACATCTTGTATACTTTCTTCTCTTTGTATTATCTACATCGCTTTGCCTGAGATGGTATTTTTGGGTGTAACTGGTCGTGAGGGTTACAACATTTCTTTATTTGCAAATGCCTTCGCGAACTCCAGTCTGAACTCAAGGATAGGTTGTCGCTTTTTTTACGTTTTCTATTATTTAGCAACTAAGCATTGACTACTGCGGTATTAAATGCGGTATTAAATATTAATTCCACTGTCACTTTCCAGTACCACTTCAGAATTTTGCGTATTGGGCTTTGGTAAGAAGCCACTTGATCACCGAAATCAACACTCTTTTTCATTAAGTTATAATCGAGAATAGTTTGTGGTTTTAGTACTTGTGTATAATTTTTCTTCTCATTTAATTAAACCAAGATACAACTATGATGTTTATATGTTGTAAGGATTAAAACTGGTCTTTTGTCGACCCATTTTATCACTTGTAAAATCAATAATAGGGTTAAGTTTCATCGTGAGTAACTGGTTGCAACTTTTTTAATCGAGATTTTGGTTTTACATGTTTTTATAGTAAAACATCTGCACATGAATAATTCGTTTCTTGAACAATGATTTCAATTCATCGACCAATATTCTAAAATAAGGTGTTTTTACGTCGTCCGGATTATTATAAACTGGTTCTCTTTCACAAAGCATTAGTAATATGGTTTACATCCTATATTTAGAAAAATCTTTTACTGCAACTCTTCTTCGACTAAACTAAATTAAACTAAATTAATAAACAAAACAAATTAATCTATTTTTTTTTATAGAAATGCAAATTCCTGTCGGATTTTTAATAGTGCGGCATGAATCACTGGTGTCTCGTATATTCGGACCTCTTATCGCATTTCAACCATAATTCTCAATTAGCAGTGCGGTACAAGATACATTTAGGTCGTATAATCTTAAAGCCGTAATAAGACCGTAATAAGCCGTATGTTATAAATAAATATATCCCTATAAGAATTATCTTGAAAGATGAAAAAAATACAATAAAAAGGTGCAATATTAAGCTTTATTTAAAAAATGGTAAGTCATTCACGGACGTACAGTTAAAAACAAAAGTTTTCAGTGTTTTCAGTCATACCGTTACATTATGTCACATTTTAACGTCGAATATTTTATGGCCCCCTTTGGGTTATAAAACGAATGATCGACTTTTTCTCGCACAGATCCCGCCTATGTAACTTTACAACGCGAGTCGTTTGCTGGGTATTAAAGAACCTTCTATTGCCATCATATAATTTTACGCTAATATTTCACGTTCTACGACGCATTGCACGTTTGACACACTGTCTTGTTTAGTTTTCTGTCATTCTATTTGTTAAATCCTATCTCATTCTCGTCACAGCGTCAAGGAGCAGTAAATGTTTGCAGTGAACGGAAGGCATATGTCTAACAGTGAACGTTGGAAATTTTTCGAGTTTATCATATCGTCTTCTTTGAGTGCCTCTCCTATCGGAGATTGGATATTATTAGGGCGATTCTAATTTTATTTACTGCTGTTTTGAATAATTCGTTAGTGGTATAGCCAAACCACTCTCTTAAATTTCTCATCCGGGGCCCTGATTCTATTTCATTTCGATGTCGAAATTTAAAAGCGACTACGCCATGACAGTCGCAATCGCTAGCGATTCTCATTCATTTCGATTGTAGTTAAAACTGGGGATATTTACTTTATCATTTTGACACTGCTGAAAATTTGGGTTGGCCCTGTTGTTTATTGGCTGCACTATGCTTGTTGAATGTTTGTTTTGTTTACGTTACGTGAACGTCTTTTTTTTCTTGTTTGAGTTGTTAAATCATAAATATTGGCCATTCTCAATTATATTTTGAATTGAAAGAAAAGATGGCAAGAAAAAAAAAGGCGATGTGTGAGATCCTTAAGTTATAACCACTAAGATTTGACTTAGTGGTTATATTCTAATATATTTTTAAATTTACTGCAGCTTAGTAATACTAACCCTAAACATTTTGGGTATCCTAGAGGCATAAACACCTTCTTCCAAATATGGTTCTAATACCCTTATTAAATAATTTGCAGCTTGTTTATTAATCCGGAATTGCTGCCTAAATTGAGCATCACTTAGTGAAAAATAATTTTGAGTATCCCGTAACATTCTTCTTATCCTTCGTTATGAACGTCGGATATCTAACCTCTCTAATTCCTCCAAAACTAGCAAATGTCCGTAAAACACAGCCATATTGATACTTTTTGCCTCAGTTTTCCTTGCAAGGATCAAAACACCGCCTACTTAAACTGAACCTAAGTTCACTTCTCCCAGTCCAGTCAGTCATGTCAGATTAATTTCGACTCGAAATGAAATTTCAACCACTTTCTTGAAGTTGAAATTAATTTCGATAAGTCGAAAACTAGTGACGTCGTTTGGTTAGTTCAGCTGAAATCCACAAGGTTCGTAAAGTCTCATTTCGACGTCGCCATATTAATTTCGACATGTTTTGAGTTGAAATCTCAATTAGAATCAGGACCCAGGACATTCTTCTATGACCTGGATTTCTGCGTCCTTGGATTTTTCCTTGCATTATATTTTGTAGGAATGTATACTTTTGTCCTCTCATCAGGTGGCCAAAGTATTCAAGTTTTCTCTTTTTTATATTCAGTATAACTTCTGGATCGTTATTTATTCTGCGTATTACCCCTTCATTTGTAATTTTATCCACCCAACTTATTTTTAGTATACGGCGGTAGCACCACATCTCAAAGCTTTTAAGATTTTTAACATTCTTCTGTTTAAGAGTCCATGCCTCAACACCGTTAAGCAAAGTACTGAATACATACTAAGTAGTTAACTAAAAGTGGACGTATGCAAAGAGATGTACGACGTAATCGTATGGTATTCGCTAAATCCTGTCACGTAATATGCCACACACCTCTGTGCGTTAATTCGTTTTATTGCTGCCTGTTTAAGGTGTTATTAGATGCCGTCATGTTTAATTTCTCTCCACCATCGTATTATATCCGTTAAATCCTATCATTTTAGGCTCCATATGTCATGATTAGACCTATAGGACCGGAGATACGCAACTAAGGCTCTTTTGACATAACATATATAGGAACAAAGATATATACCTAAGGTCCTTTTGACGTATTGATGTATTTGATTTCTACGTCGTAGTATTCTATTGGTTAAATGGTATCATTTGAGGTACTATACGTCACGATTGGACTAATAGGATTGAAAATACACAACTAAGGCCCTTTTGCCAGGCTACTCTATTTAATTTTTATATCTCATTGTATTCTATTAGTTAAATTCTATCATTTGAGGTACGAAACGTCACGATTGGACTAATAGGACCGCAGATACATAACTAGGGCCCTTTTGACAAGCTGATGTATTTATTTTTCTATCTTATTGTATTCGATTGGTTAAATCCTCTCATTTGAGGACTGTACGTCACGATTGGGCCACTAAAAACGAAGATACGTAACTAAGGCCCTTTGACGTGATGCTGTATTTGATTTCTATGTCATTGTATTCTATTGGTTAAGTGCTATCATTTGAGGTATCGTACGTCACGATTGGACTAATAGGACCGAAGATACATAACTAAGGCCATTTTGACATGCTACTCCATTTAATTTTTATACCTCATTGTATTTTATTTGTTAAATCCTTTCATTTGAGGTACTGCACGTCATCATTGGACTAATAGAACTAAAGATACACAACTAAGGCCCTTTTGACATTGTTCTGCATTTGATTTTTCTATCCCATTGTATTCTTTATGTTAAATCCTATCATTAGAGGTACTATACGTCACGATTGGACTAATAGGACCGAAGATACGTGACTACGGCCCATTTGACATGTTGCTGTATTTCATTTTTTTATTTCATCGTTTTCAATTGGTTAAATCCTGTCATTTGAGATACTGTACGTCACGATTGGACTTATAGAAACGAAGATATATAATTAAGGCCTTTTTGACATGCTGCTATATTTGATTTTTTTGTCTTATTATATTTTATTGGTTAAATCCTATCATTTGAGGCGCTGTACGTCGCGACTGGACCAATTGGAGCGAAGATACAATAGGTAGTTGCAATATATCATAACCCGTTACTTTTAACCAATCATGATGCCAGAATGATTTGTGAATGAAAAAAATATATATATATATTCTTAAATTTACTATTTCGTTGTGGGTAATATTATATCCAACAACGATGCCAAATTTCTGATGCGAAAATGATTGATAATGAAAGTGGGATATACATTTTCATGTATATAATGGCAGCGAGTAAACGGTAAAACCCTGAACTAAATATATATAATATTTTCACTGTACCATCATTTTAGACTCAAACATTTTCTGGAATAAACTTAGATAACTCAGTAAGGGATAAAAAGAGAAAGCGGATATTTTAATATACCAGCACGGTATCAAAACTCTAATCAATGAGATGGTTAAAATTCTTGTAACAAGTACAGGAAAAAAGTTATTAAGGTCTTGTAAAGTAGCGTCGATATACAGATGCTACTTTGCAAGACGATGCTAAATTGATGGTAAAAGCATAATGTATCGATGCGAAAATGATAGTAGGATGTATATATATATATATAAATATATATATATATATATATATATATATATATATATATATATATTTATATATATATATATATATATATATATATATATATATATATATATATATCTACGGCATAAAGTAAACTCCGCCCATGTTAAAATTAAGGTTCAAGTGAGCTCCGCGGTGAAGTGGACACCGATATACGGAGCTCACTTGACCATTCCATAATATTGGCTGTGTCGATTCGTTAACATGTATAGTTTCATAATTTTTAAAAATTTTGTAGAGTCCATAAGTACCCCTGTATCATAAATGTATATCGCTTAGTTCACGTGTATATATTATAGGGGTCGTTCAGGTCTTTTTCACTGTATATTGGAACCATAAGTATATCGGTTTAATTAAGCTCTGATAGTTTGGCAACTATGCGATTAAGCCGTATATTTTCAGCGTATATTCTAAACGGTTCATACGGACTCCTTAGTCCTTATTTTTGTTATCATTCAGACGCATTACAGTATGTAATAGATATGTCTACTACCAAATACCTGTTTTTGGTAGGTACGTGCTTTTCTAAAAATAGCTTTATAGATACAAAAGGATTTCGTTAACAAGGTGGATGTTTTTTTCATATCCGGAAATTTCCTAATGCATTTTGTTAACGTCAGTATGTCTTTATACGTTTTATTTAAGAATCCGATTAATATGAACTTGATTTATTTCATCCATCTATTGTTTTACGATATTTTGTAGCTTCTTTATTATTTTATTTCTGGTTTTGTTTGTATACTACATATAATTCTGGATAGGTTATCTTAAAATAAATATTTAAGTTCTAAAATAGATATTTTTGTGTAAAAATGGATAGTAGTCCGCAAAAAATGAAAGAATGCTTAATTTATCTAGCCAGAATATATCACTTTACCAATATTACATACTTCTGAATGGTAAGGTAATTTAGGGGATTAATGTAATCAATATAAGTGGAGTTAGTGTCCAATTTGCAATGATTTTTATAAGCAATAGCTTACTGACTGTACTCTACATGTTCAGTTTAAATAATTAAACCTTGTCCCTTCAGAAAAGAGCAATTTAAATGGCAAAGTCAACTAAAAAGGTGTGAAGAATCTTTTACCACCCCACATTCACACAAGTTAACCGGTGTTTGCAGGCAAGAGTCCTCCCGAGGGTTCAGATGGCGAGGATTAGCTTTTTTTTTTTGGTATATCTTACACACGTGTTGATCTGGCCAGTTTTTTCTCGATTTTAGTCATAAAATGGGCTTGTATTCGTGGAGTACATGTTGCGAATCTAGATTTTGTTTCTTTCGTTCCTTAGCTACTTATCTTCGAATATTAGGTGTCTTGGTAGCTACGATATTGTAGAGCTTATGTATGGATGTGAGTCTTAATATCCGCTGAATTTGGATGACTAATTTATAGCTAAATCTTCGAGTTAAGTATGTGTTGGTGTCATTCATACTGGCAAGGTATATTCGGCAGCAGAAGCATAGAATGCAAGCGTTTACGTTTTAAGGGTGGAAGGATGTGCTTCTCATTTTTAGCTGACAAGTTTGCGGAGAATAATACTTCTGGTCCTCAGTGTGCCTTTTAGTTTTAAACAAAGTTCTGTGAATGACTAAGTGTAATACAAACTATCTTCAAGATATTTATAGCAAGACCAGAGTATAAGGATTTCATGACACTATTGGATGTTCAGATTTGTGAAAACGTCTGTGTTGGGCGCATTAAAGTAGCACACCTGAGTTTTTCCGGGGTTTGGCTTAAAAATGATTTATAGTCTATTTTTATTGTGTTTAAAGCATGATTTAGATTTTTTTCCACTTCAGCAACAAAAGTTTTTGGTTGTGCAATAATAGATGTGTCGTATATATAATAAAAGTCCTAGTATTTACTGGTATGGGTTGATGGTTTGTGTACATTTTATACAGTGTAGGTGCCATTACGCTACCCCAAAGGAGACCGTTCTTTTGCGTTCTCCATCTGCTATTCTTACCATTGAGAAATACCAAAAATCTTCTGTTGTGTAGGCATACGCTAGTAAAACAAGTAAGTTTATTACCTAAGGAGATATCATATAGATTTTGAAAAAATGCCCTCTTATTTAAGGTGTCGTAAGCTGCAAATTGCTGCTTAGATTGAAAAATACCACTCCTCATAACTGATATCTTTCGTACCCATCTTTGCTGTGTTGGCAAGATTTAGTATTTGTGACGAACATGATCTTCCCTGTCTGTAGCAACTTTTGTCCTTTAATTTGAGTTTTTCTTCTGTTTTACCTCTTGAGGAGTATTTTGTAAAGCAAAATAAATATATTGACCAGTAGCTTTTGTGGTCGTTGGAGTTTTTGCCAGGTTTAATCAAGGCAACAACTTTGTCTTTGTTTTGTTTGTCTGCAGACTTTGGATATCAGTAACTGTTGTATTTTTGGTCCAAATTTTATAATAAGCTTTGTGCTCAGATCTTCAGTCAGTGCCGTACTATTCTTTATTATATACGTAGATAGTGGATCCAAGCTCAACATCGTTAAAAGGTTCCTTCAGCTGACTGGTTTTGTCCTCTCTCATTTTAAGTTTTTCTTTGCTTCTTTGCCGGCAGAGATAGCACTTTCACATTTATTATGTGATATTCAGCGATCAGCTTAATACCAAATACACTATTTTTTGCCCTCTATGTATTTTCTGCACTAGAAATACGTCACATTTGTGCTAAGCGCATATGTCTGATAAGGTTAAGTAAAGTGTCTTTATCTCTAGATATGCCCTTAATATTTATAGACATAATTAGAATAATTGATCCTAAAAAGGACCGATTTGACAAAAATCATATTGAACAGGTGATTCTGATTAGCCGATTAATTAATTATTTATTACCCAGGGTACAACTGATTACGGTGGTCTTATTTGTACTCAAATTTTCGTAAAGGGTTCTCTTTTGAACCCCATAAGAAATGGCTAATTAACTTTTCATTAAAAATAATTTTACATACTCGACGATATTTCGAATCAGATTTGTATAGTAATAACTATAGTTAATATGGAGTCTCTTTATGAAAAGTAAATGAGTTTGTAATATCGGTTACAACTCATATATGAATGATAAGGACATAAACGGTTAAAATAAGTGCACAGACTTTAACTAAATATATCGGCGCCATTGTTCAGGAGATGGATTTATCCCAGAGATTAAAGGTTACATGTATATTCCAGGTTCTATTTACGTATTTGCATTACTAAAGAAGTATATTTAAAAGAAAGGCCTTAAGATATCTTTAGATTCTATGGAAATTAGAATCTATGGAAATTAGCAAATTAAAAAATACAGACATAATTCTAAATGACCAAATTGAGAAAAACAGTTGTCTCAAGTATTGTTTATATTGTAAAGGTCATCGTCATAGTATAGTCAGAACGCAACAAGGTTCTATTGGCTTTTCTGCTTTTTATCTCCTCATTCCTATTGAAAACTTAGCCACGTAAATAACGTTTTAAAAATATATGTCAATATTTCTGAAGTGCCTTTCTTAAGATAACTTTTATTAAGCCTAGTTCGTTTGACTACATGTAATGGATTTGATAGTTTCCAACAGATAAGTATTTATTGATTGATTGTAGGTTGGATAGCAGTTGGTTGTACAGGCATGTGTTGATAAATATGATGGGTCGGTAGGTAGTCCCATTATTCCTAAATCTGACCATATGTTACCTCCCCTGTTGATTCGTGGACGTCCTAAGGGAATTTTTTCTCTCGGGGAATTCTCCCAGTCTAACTTGGTAATGCAGTTATTAGAAAGCCTTTGGATATAGCCAGCGTAACTTTAGCATTGATATTTAGTCTCTTGTATGACGTTGCTATCTTTATATATCTGTTAGACCTTGGCATTAGTTCCGGTTCGGTATTGGTTAGTATTCGGACCTTTGTAAATTGGAAAATAATTCTGATAACTTTTCTAGTAATCCTGATCTTATTAATACCTAAGTTTTACTTACATTGTTTTGTCAGCGTTCTCGTCACATTTTCAGTCAATAGCACTGGTTTAATCACTGTTTTATATATCCTGAATTTAGGGTTTTGTATTAGACTTCTGGATTTAAAAGTGTTATGTGGGTTATATTTACATCAGTTAGCTACCTGAATATTCCATTTTATTTCTTATGTGACAACGTTATCTACGATACCTAAAACGCTGCAATCTTTCAAAATTATATGGGTTTATTGTTACGTTATGCCCTACTCTACGTCCTGTCTCTTGTATGTTAAAGAAAATTTATTTAGTTTTCTCATTACTTACTATCAGACCGTTTTTTACTGCTAATAACATTATTTGATAGCATTCTAATATTTAATCTATGGATTAAATCCGGATAGTAAATAGATATTTTTCACTTTCTCGGAGAAATAATATTCTAACATACAAAATCCTATTAAATTGCCAAAACCTTTCTTGCATATTATATTTACTTATAAGGGACAGCAGCAATACCAGTACCATAATAAGGCATATAGTCCTGGACTGGCTAATCGTTGGATAATTGGAAGCATGAGTGTAGCAGTTTTAATGTTTTCGGGACTGCTACCTGGTATCGGGGAGCAGAGATATCAGTACCAAGTTAGTGCATATAGGAATTGTTAATTGAACTTTATTATTATTAAACAGCACTATATTTCCTAGTAAAATCGTCATGACTTTACAGTTAGACAAATTTTCGAACGTTGGTTATGGAAACATCATGTACATACCACCGGATTCCCTAGATCGACATTCAGCAAAATCCTTTTAATAATGATACGGGAGTAAAAATATAAATATTTGGGAGCTTACATCAACAAAGGATTAGATTCAGAGTAAGAAATAAGGGTACGAATAGAAATGGCAAGGGCAGCGTTCTTAAAATTCAAGCAATTGTTCTGTGACAAAAATCTGAATACTGCGCTGAGACTGAGGTTTGTTGAATGTTACGTCTGGTCTCAACTATTGTACAGAGTAGAAATATGGACGGTAATAGCGCAAATAGTTAGGAAGCTTTAAGCCTTTGAATTTTGGATATACCGAAGAATGTTGAGAATTCCATGGACTGCCAGGGTCACCAATGAGGAAGTGCTGAGAAGGATGGGTCGAGACAAAAAATTGTTGAGAACAATAAAAGTACGCAGGACTGCATACCTGGGACACATACTAAGGAATATAAAGTCTTCTGCAGGCCATCATGCAGGGTAGAGTCGATGGCAAAAAGGGAATAGGTAGAAAGAGGAAGTCATGGCCGCGAAATATTCGTGACTGGACAAACATGACTTTTTTTTTTTTTTATTTATTTATTTATTGCTAATTTACAATCTACTTCAATACAGTAATAAGTAAATATGATGTATGTTCTTGGCTTGTGGCAGGTGTCGTCCATTGACGACTCTCTGGAATTTACCTAGCAGCTAGATCTTCTGGCCAAAGTCTTTTTAGACGTCTGTCAACCAGTGGGGGATTGAATAATTCGTCTATGAGATGGTTTGGATGGTCTACGCTGCGATTCATGTATCTTCTGGAGTGGTCGGCAATCACATCATTGATGAAGGGGATGTTGAGGTCTGCATGAAGGGTTTGGTTTGACACATACCATGGGGCTTTAGCTAACATACGAATAGTTTTTGACTGGAATGTCTGTAGTATCTTGGTGTTGGATGGTTTGCTACAGCCCCACAGCTCAATTCCGTATGTCCACACTGGTTTGAGTATTGTTTTATAGATGGTCAGTTTGTTTTCTAATGAAAGTTGCGATCTTCTGTTGATTAGCCAGTTCATATTTTTAACTTTTAGGTCGAGGTGTCGTCGTTTGGCTGCAATATGTGATTTCCAAGTAAGTTTTTCATCTAGATGAAGACCCAGGTACTTTACTTCTGTTTTTATAGGTATAGGTGAATTATTTAGGTGTAGTTGTGGACATCTAATTCTTCGATTTGTGAAATTTACTTGACAAGACTTGTTTGTGTTGACATTTATTTTCCAGCATTTAAGCCAGTCTTCTAGTTCATTGAGATGATTTTGCAATTTGTTAAATGCTAATATTTCGTTGATGTCTGATGCTAGTATACCAGTGTCATCCGCAAATGTTGCCATTAGTGTATTTTCGCTAATAGGAATATCAGCAGTGAAGATTTGATAAAGGAATGGGCCAAGTACACTGCCTTGAGGTACTCCGGATTTTATTTGGTGGTAGTTGGATAGAGCACCTTCGAATTTAACTTGGAAGTAACTGTCGGACAAGTATGATTTAAGGAGGAGGTAGATTTGGTCAGTTAGCTGAGCTTTTATTTTAAAGAGAAGACCCTCATGCCACACTCTATCAAATGCTTGCTGTATATCGAGGAATGCTGATAGACAGATTTGTTTCCCTTCTAGGCTCTCTTTTATTTTGTTGACTAATCTATGGCACTGTTGTATGGTTGAGTGATTTGACCGAAAACCAAACTGATGATCTGGGATAAGGTTTTCTATAGGTATTATTGTTTCTATTCTGTTAAGGATTAACCTTTCGAAGACTTTTGATAAAGTCGGAAGGAGACTTATTGGTCTGTACGAACTGGCTTCAGTTAGAGGTTTACCAGGTTTAGGTATCATTATAATTTGTGCATACTTCCATTGCACTGGAAAATAGCATAGTCTCAGGAGGCTATTAAAAATAATGGTTATTAAGACGACACCTTTTCTTGGGAGTTTTTTTAAGATTTCGCCAGTTATAAGGTCAAATCCTGGAGCTTTATGAGGGTTAAGCAGGTTGATTTCGTTACGGACTTCGTTTGGTGAGAAGTATTTTAGTGGTAATGATAGCTGACAGGGTGCATTAAGGAAGTCTCTAATTTTCCCGTCGTTAATATCGTTGGCCTGTGGGGTGGAGAAGACGGTTGATAAATGTTCTGCAAATCTGTTGGATTTTTCTATATCTGATCGAGCCCAGGTTGCATCATTTTTCCGAATTGGTGATTTCATTACTACCGGCCTTTTGAATTTCTTTGTGGCTTTCCAAAGAGAGTTGTCGTCAAGAGAAAGGTTTGTGACATATCTTTCAAAAGATTCGTTTTTGGCTGTTTGGATAGCGGAATGAAGTCTGTGTGTGAGCCTGTTTAGATTTGTTTTATCTATCGCGTTTCTTGTTCTTTGCCATTTGCGACGGGCTCTTCTTCTTTCTTCTACTAGTGTTCTAGTGTGGAGGGGTATACTATACCTTTCATCAATGGTTTTTTCCTTTTCAGGAGTAGCTTTCCAAGCGGCTTGTTGTATTTGTTCCGTTAGATATTTTACAGCTTCTTCAATATCGTTTTTGTGTTTGAGTCGAATGTCAAGAGATATTTTTTCATTGATTTCTTCTTTGAATTGAACCCAATTCGTGTTACTGGAACATAGCCTTGGTGCAAGAGTTTTCCAAATTATATTGGTACTTAAAGTTATCAAGATGGGACTGTGGTCCGAATGTAGATCAAAACTGGGGGTGATGTCGCTGTGTATTTCAGGTATTCCCTTAGTTATAGCAAAGTCTAGCAGATCAGGAATTTTGTTGTTATCAGTGGGCCAGTATGTGGGGGTACCAGTTGTTAGGTATTTCAGGTTATTATCTTGTATGATCTTTAATAGATTTCTGCCTTTTGGAGATATCAGTCTTGCTCCCCAGGTTGTATGTTTTGCATTCCAGTCCCCTGCCACTAGGAAATGTGAACCAAGTTGTTCAAAAAACTCTCTGTATTCCTCCAGATTGATGGTATGGCGTGGTGGGCTGTAGATAGAAGCTATTGTTAATGGGAAGGTGAGCGCTTGTACTTTTATGATACTACTCTGAATTTTGTTGGTGATATATGGAGCAAGTTCATAGTGCTTTATAGCTGTACGGATTATTACAACTGAACCAGCATGGGCTGTTCCATCTGGATGGTTTGCGTAATAGACAGAGTAGTGTGGAATTTTTATAAAAGACCTCTCAGTTGTGTGACTCTCAGATATAAGTAGGATGTCTATTTTGTTTAATTTTAGAAATAGTATAATTTCTTGCACATGGTTTGTTAGACCATTTGCGTTCCACTCTGCTATTCTAAGTGAGTTAGCCATTACGACGTTCTATTTATCACAGTTGTAAGCATGCTTAGTATCATGCTGTTTTGGTTTATCAATTGTGCAAACATATTTTTAAATTCGTTGAGGAATTCTGTAAGTTTATTTGAAAGGTCTGAATTATTGTTGTCTTGTGAAGAAGTATTAGTTGCTGCAACTTGAGCATATGTTACATGTGATTGGCGTATGTGGTGAGCATTAGTGTTATTATTATTTAGGCTTGCAACTCTAGGAATGCTGCTTGTTATATTTTTGTTTTTCGAATTTACTAGGTCTTTATATATAGCACATCCTTTATAGTTTGCTGGATGATTGCCATTACATAAGGCACATGTTGCTGGTGTGTCGCGTGCTTTTTTGCAGGTTTTTGTATCATGTGATCCACCGCATTTAACACAGGCGAATGGCCTCAGACAGTAACTTTTTGAGTGCCCGTATTTTTGACACCTTGTGCATTGTACTATTGTATTTTTTATTCTAGGTGGTTCTACTGTTATTATGCAGTTTCGTAGGACTTGCAGGTTAAATATGTTTTTGTTGTTTTCATTTGGCTCTATATCGACAAAGAATAAGGGCAATGGTTCTTTGGTAACTCTATGTCTAACATTAATTATGTTGCGAACTTTAAAACCCTTATTATCTAATTCATGCGAGATATCTCCTGTGGGTGTTGAATGATGTAATCCTCTTATGACAACTCTATAGGCCCTCTCTTGTTTCGGTTGGTAAGTGTGATGTACAATGTTTTCTTTTCTAAGGTGCTGTATGAGTCTCCTGTAGGTGTCTGAGTTTGTAGGGTTAATTTTTACTGTATTATTTGAAATGGTTTTGGTGTAATAGGTTTCGGCCGCAGTTGCAGTTGAAAGGTTTGCTATCATAGCACTATAGTCAGTAACTCCATAAATATAGATTGGTGGCGGTGAGGGATCTTTTTTGGTTATATTTGTGTTTGGTGTATTTGATAAATTGTCTATTTGTTCATCTAGATTTTCTTTTGAGAGGGAATCAAATCTGTTTTGTGTTTGGATTTGCTTGGGAATGTCTGAAGTTTTTTGTCTTTTCACCCTTTTTCTCTTATTGCCAACTTCTTGCCAAGGATGTTTATTTTCGTTTTCTGTTTCGTTAGGTTCTACGTCGCTATCGCTATCCGTGTAGTTATTGATGTTTTGTGATGATGAGAGTGAGCATTGAGGGTTTGTGGATACTGTTGTGTATTGGGACTGAATAGGGTTTTGAGTGTTATGAATATTTTGTGCAGTTGATTGACTAGGAAATTGTACTTGGTTTGGTATAGCTATTTGGGTTGGAATAGGTATTTGGTTTAGGCATGACATTTGCTTTGTTGTCTGGTTAGCAGATGGTGTTTGATTAAAATACAAAAATGGTACTTGCGGTTTTACTGCTGTTTGGTTTGACTGGTTCTGGTTATTTATTGTTGGGACATCCTGTATAGTATTCATTTGTTGATAAATTGGTTGGCCATTATTATCAAATCCTAATAAGTTCCCCGAAGGGAACATATTTCTTTTGGTTGTTTGACTAATCACTTAGTTTTTGTTACTTTTCACTTTAACAATTTTTTGATGCTGATAAGATAATTACTAGTTAATTAGGTAGATTTACGATAAGGAAGTTCTCTAGCGCTTTGAATGACGGCACGTGTTCACGCTTCGAGAATCAGATTGCTACTACAAACATGACTGTAGACGAATTATTTCACGTTGCAAAAGACAGAGATACTTTTAGAAATGTGGTCGCCAACCTCCGTTAATGGGGACAGCATAGGAAGAAGAAGAATGATAAGCTAAACAAAAAAAAACAGAGATGAAGATAGGCGCCAAGAAACTCTGTGTTATAAAACAGTTGAATAAAATACAGATTCTCGATTCAAATATTCAAAAATTTAATGAACAGTATACTAAAATAGAAATAACGTCTATTTAAAATGCAATCCATTAATGGCTCAAGGTACAAAGCAGTCCTAGCATCTGCTAATGATATTGATCTTATAAGAAACTCTCTCCCGTCCGCAAACGACATCTTCAACAAAGTGAAGAGAGCACGAAAAATGTTTCACTTAAAATCAACAAAATAAAAACCAAATACAAGCGAATCAACAGAAGAAAGCAATTCAATACATCTAGATAAAATATTAAAGTCAAAAACTATAATTTCGAAAGTATAGAACACTTTAAATATCTTAGATTAATAATCACGGTTAATAATAATGTCACTAAAGAAATACAAAGCACAATTCACTTCAGACCTATTTTAAAACATGAATGTTTTTTAAAACAATAAGACCGAACATATTATATTATGTAATAATTGTAATAGATATGTTGGCTAGAATCAAATTACCATAAAGTCACCGAAATATTTTATCTGAGTAATGACTCACTACTGATTGCTACGTTACGTTATACGATACATTTATAGTTAAAAGCGAAATTATTAGGTATTATGCCTCCTTATTATTTTAGTATAATGTTACAAGTGTATCCATGTATAATATATGTGTATCTATAAAGTATTATAGTAAGATATTGAATTTCCTACATTTAAAAATCGAAATATTGAAATTAGACAGTAAAAAATTATAATTTTAAGATTGATTTATAAATTATTATAATTTAAATTTTACTACTTTGTGAAACAAATATTGTACATCAAAAAACGTAGCAATCGAAACATCGGAACGTACATTTATATAATAAATTTTTCAGTGTCAATGCATTAAAAAAATACTAATAAATAAAAATGGACACTTGCATTTTCCAAGCTTATAACAGACACTAACTTAAGTTTAAAAATAATTAAAGCAAGTAATATAAATTACCAACATAAAATATTTAACTACATTAACCAAGTATTTGTGAAATTTCGGGATGACTAAATTGATTGATATTTAAATAAATTTCAAGTTCCAAAACGTACCTGCTGTAAAATTTAAAAATCTACGACTAATCAAATTATTGGCAACATCGGAGGAGTTTAGTTGTGTACGCAAAGAAATGTATACGGATCCCAAAAGTGTTTCAACCTATTACGGAGTCCACTTAATCCGACGTGTTGGTCGGAGTCCACATAAAGCGCTACCCAGATAATAATATACACGGTGTATATTCGCCTGGAGTTAGTATAATACCGTTTTAGTACGGGGCCCACATTAACCGCTAGATCTATATATATATATATATATATATATATATATATATATATATATATATATATATATATATATATATATATTTATATGTATATATATATATATATATATAATATATATATATATATATATATATATATATATATATATATATATATATATATATATATATATAATATATATATATATATATATATATATATATATATATATATATATATATATATATATATATACATATATATATATATATATATATATATATACATATATAGATCTAGCGGTTAATGGGGGCTCCCTACTAAAACGGTATTATATTAACTCCAGGCGAATATACATCGTGTATATTATTATCTGGGTAGCGCTTTATGTTGACTCCGACCAACACGTCGGATTAAGTGGACTCCGTAATAGGTTAAAACACTTTTGGGATCCGTATACATTTCTTTGCGTACACAACTAAACTCCTCCGATGTTGCTAATAATTTGATTAGTCATAGATTTTTAAATTTTACAGCAGGTGCGTTTTGGAACTTCAAATTTATTTAAATATCAATCAATTTAGTCATCGAGAAATTTCACAAATAGATACTTGGTTAATGTAGTTAAATATTTTATGGTGGTTATTTATATTACTTGCTTTAATTATTTTCAAACTTAAAAAAGTATTTATTATAAACTTGGAAATGGCTAGTTTTCGTTTTATTTATTATTATTTTTTGTTAAAATCTATATGAACTTAAACATTTAGTCTCTAAATGTACTAACATCGAGTAGAGTAGTCGTGTAACAGTTTAAGAAAGTAGAAGCCCTTCGGTAGGATTATAATTAACTACATAAAATTAAAAGAAAGTCTGTAAACAGGAGATCTTTGTAATTTTTCAATTCCTGCAATTTATGACGTGCAATATTTGTTTCATAAAGTAGTTAAATTTAAACTATAATAATTTATGGGAAGCGTTTAAAGAAGTAATCGCTAACCTTAATTAGAATACGGCACAACAAGAAGATGAAACTTACTGTATTTTTACTTATTGTATTCACAAAAAGAATATCCAAAGTAAAATTTAACACGTTTCAATGGAGTTGTAGTGAAATTTGACTTCTTATTACGATATCGGATCCTGTAAAATTTTAAATACATTAAATCTCCCGTAAATTATTAAACTTATTCTTAGATTAAAATAACAAACTTCTTAGTAATTAGGTACAATATACCGTTCACAATTATGTGATAATGTGTAGGTGTCAAGATTGCACGGTCATGTGCCATAAGGTTTCATCTTTCATATAAACATCGATAGTTTTTAACTTTGGGTGTATTTGATTCCACCGTGCTGTAACTGATCCAACTTGAAAAGTGTTATTTTACATAAAATTAGCACGTTGGCTCTAATAATGACCTATAAATATACATTGTTAAAAATTGTATACATTTATCAATTTAAAACGTTCTTTGTCGTCTTCTGATCTTCATCTCCATTCGTTCCTAATTAAGCACATGTTATCCACAGGACACCTCTCTCATTTTTAAATCATTACTCTTTTTGCCTTTTGCCATGGTTTTCTTTATTTTGTTTATTCATATCGTTTTTACCCATAACAAATATTGGGTAGATTATTGTATCATTAAACTTTCTCCTTATATGTCCGTATCATATAAGTTGTCTAGTTATTTTAGCGTATATAATGTCGTATGTTAATTCCATTTTGTTTAACAATAAAACAGCAAAACTTCCACAAAATTATTTCTATCTTATCACTACAGCTGTTTCGGAGAGTGCCTTTCTCAAGTCTCAAGTTTCTCGAATCCATCAATCATCCATTGTATTTCTTATACTTTCATTTAAATCCTCTCCAATCAAAGATTTTAAAGCAGCTTTGCTCCATAGTCCATTTTTGTTGCTTTTTGTCACTGTTTCTCCTTTTTCTTTATCATTATCAATACGTAGCGCTACAACACTGGGTAGGTCTTCACTGACTACAACTTATCTCCAACTTGATCGATTTTCCACGAATCTGCAATTAAATGAAATGTTCATTTTTTGAGATATGATTGGATGTTTTCTCTCCATTGTATACTGACATGCCCAAGTGGCATTCTTCTGTGCTAACTTCCTTCCACACCAGTTCTACAAGTTTGACATCTTGGCGTCTATGCACGTGTCTTATATACCTTAAGGGATTTATTTTCCTGAACAATATCATTATGCGAGCTTTCTTTATTCAGTATGTTTTCTTATTCTATACGGATTTGTAGCGATATGATAATGAGTTCTGAAGCTATTTTCTTGTGGCATTTTAAAGTAATTACTATTTAAATGGGAATAAGCCACAATTAAAGGTTAAAGTTAGTTTATTGACGTTTCAATTTCCACTTCGGAAATCGTTCTCAAAATACAAACATTAGTGAGAATAATTTCCGAAGTGGAAATTGAAACGTCAATAAACTAACTTTAACCTCTAATTGTGGCTTATTCCCATTTAAATAGTAATTATGATAATGGGGTTAAATAAAAATTTCTGATTATTTTCCTTTCAAATATTCGGAGTGCTTCCTTATTTGTTTTAGTCATTCTCCATGACTCACATCCATGTATTAAAATAGGTCTGAAGTATGAATTATGCTATGTATTTCTTTAGTGGCATCCAGATTTAGCCATACGGCTCACACTCCCTCTAAGGGGAAAATTCACTCATCCCAGATACCTACGGTATCAAAAGGATTGAGCTCTGGTGGGACTCTTTCCATGTTATCGAGTCCTAGGTGACTTGGTATGTCGGTGTATCTCCCAAAAATTTTCGTACGCATCTGGACGTCGAAAGTAACACAGCTTTCTGCATAATCTTATATAGATGTTCATTTAGACCCAGCTTTTTTATGTTTTCTAGGAGGCTCTTCGAGATGACTGCAGTGGTAGAAAGAATAATAGGTATCGTCTGGGTACTTTCCATTCTCCATTGTCTCCTGATTTGTATTTCTAGATCTCTGTACTTGGCGATCTTTTCGTTGTATTTAACACGTAAATTATTGGTGTTGGGTATCGCCACATCAATAAGTGTTGTTTGCCTAGTAATTTTATTGACTAGTATGAGATCGGGTCTATTATGGGCCACTGGTTGGTCTGTAAGCACAGTGCGGTCCCAGTATAGCTTGTAGTTGTCATTTTCAAGCATTCTATCAGGGACGTATTGATAATAAGGAAGATGGTCGGTTTGGAGAAGTCCCAGTTTGTCAGCTAGTTCTTGGTGGATAATCTTTCCTACTGAGTCATGACGTTCTTTATAATCAGTACCGACAAATGCCTGGCAGCCACCGGTAAGATGTTGGATGGTTTCTTGGGCTTGGCATCCATATCGGCATTTGTCATTTTGGACTTGAGGATCTTTAACAATATATTTCAGGTAATTTTTAGTTGGAATAACCTGATCCTGAATGGCAAGTAGGAAACCCTCAGTCTCGGGAAACATCTTTCCTGATGTCAACCAATAGTTCGACGCTGTATTGTCGACATATTCTTGGCTGATCTCATTAAGATGTCGCCCATGCAGAGGTTTACTCATCCAGGCGCGCATTTTGTCTTGCTTAGTCAGGTGGTTTATGCGCATTTCTTGTTCCCTCAGTTTAAGCGGCGTCGTATCATCTACTGCGCAAATTGCTCGATGTAAAGTAGATGTCTCAGCCTGTACCTGAAAATAAGTTCTTAAATTAGCAATTTGTTTATCCAATTGCTCACCTATATCCATAAGTCCTCTTCCCCCTTGATACCGCGGTAATGTTGTTCTCTCTACTGCACTACGTGGATGATGTTTTTGCGCCTTTGTGAGAAGTGTTCTTACTTTCCGCTGAAGACCCTCTATATCCGTTTTTGACCACTTTATAATACCAAATGAGTAGCTCAGCGCGGAACAGGTGTACGTATTTAATGCCTTAAACAAATTTTTACTGTTAAGATATGACCGATTTAGTTGTCTTACTCTTCGCACGAACTCAGAAGTTAGTTCAGTTTTCATTTGTTTATGGTCAATTTTCCGCGCTTGTTTTACTCCGAGATATTTGTACATATCATTTTCACCCATTGCCTCGATGTTTTGGCCATCTTGCATATCGAAACCTCCGGGCTGAACCTTTCCTCTGACTATGTTTAGTATACGGCACTTGTCTAGTCCAAAATTCATACTGATATCATTTGAGAAATTTTCTACAGTTTTTAGCATCTCATCTAGGTGGTTTCGAGTGGAAGCCATTAATTTTAAATCATCCATATACAACAGATGATTAAGCTTCGCTACAACAGTGTTGTTATTTTTGATGCTAAAACCGGAGTCAGTAGAGTTCAGTAGCTGAGATAGTGGGTTCATTGTAAAACTAGGCAAAACCAAAGTGGACTCAACGAGTCCCCCTGGAAAAGCCCCCGGTTAATAGGGATATCTTCAGTTTCGATATTAATTTCACCCGGTATTTGAAGGTGAATTTTAGTCTTCCACTCAGCCATTATATGCTTCAAAAAGGTCACGAGATTATCATCGACTTTATATATTTTCAATATATCTATAAGCCATTCATGCGGCACTGAATCAAAAGCCTTCTTGTAGTCAATGAAGGCAGTAAAAAGGTTTCTTTTTTTGTTGTATGCCTGGTTAGAAATGACTGAGTCGATAATAAGTTGTTCCTTGCAGCCCATGGACCCCTTAGAGCATCCTTTCTGTTGAGGCTCTATGATATTGTTTAGAGCACAATGTTGGTAGATACGCCGGGCCACACAGGATGTGACCAATTTGTACAAAGTTGGAAGACAAGTAATTGGGCGGTACTTTGCTGGATCTTGGGTGTTACTTTGATCCTTCGGTATTAGATAAGTGGTTCCCTGAGTAAGAAATGATGGTATTTCCTGTGAATTAGAACTAATATTATTAATAAATGCTGTTAAAAGCTCATGAACACTCCAAAACTTCTTTAGCCAGAAGTTTTGAACTCCGTCTGGTACAGGAGATTTCCAGTTATGAAGCTCTTTGATAATGTTCGAGACTTCTTCAGTGGTGAAAGGTTCATAAGGAATATTACTGTAGTGTTGACAGTTGTTCGTCGTTTGTTCAATCCATCCAGCATTGTTGTTATGAGTAGCTGGCGTCGAAAGTTGGTTTCCCCAAAACTCATGAATTTCTTCTTGGCTTGGGTAGGATTTATTTACATTTTCTACGGTGGAATTTAGTTTTCTATAGAAAGCCTTCTCTGCATTCTCAAAAAGTATATTGTCGCATTTACGGTTGTTACTAACTTTGTATCTCCTTAAGCGACCTGAATAAACGGAGAGTTTTTGTTTTAATGTGTCCAGGCAGTGTTGAGCTGTGTTGTTTTCTGGATCATGTTGTGAGTGTCTTGGAGTGTTCAGAATTATTTCTTCAGTTCTTTTAATTACTTTTCGACTTCTTACTCCTCGGATATATTCTGTAATTTGTCCAATATCCCTGCGCAATAATTCAATTTTACTCAGCAGTTTTTTTTCCAGGGTGCAATTCTGTT
The DNA here is from genome assembly GCF_040954645.1 of Diabrotica undecimpunctata. Lineage (NCBI taxonomy): Eukaryota > Metazoa > Arthropoda > Insecta > Coleoptera > Chrysomelidae > Diabrotica > Diabrotica undecimpunctata. The sequence continues at coordinate 73,942,850 of NC_092811.1, read as the reverse complement.
TTCAGTCCTTCCGATATTAGTTCCCCGCCGTGTTTTGATCTTAATGCCCATAACATTAGCAATTGCTGTTGCTGCACAATAAATCAGCATATGCAAATATTCTAATGTATGGGCTTCCACGATATAATTGGGAGGACTTCAGTGTTCATAATTTGTAACAGCGCACCTAGTTTCTTACAAGAGTTTATTTTTGGTAGCGGTGGTCTGCTAAGTGGGTTTGTACCATTAAACTCTTGTACGGCACGTGCCATTTCTCTTACCAGGCTATCGTGCAACTCGTTGTTGTCCTGCTGCGTATTAACAGGTTGAGTTTCTTGTATGATGGGCTCAGGAATCTGCTCATTAGGGATTTGATTATGGACTTGATCCACAACTAGCTCTTGGTTATGAATCTCCCGTTCGACTTCGCTTCTGATAGTATCTCGTCTAGCCTCTGGGATAAGATTATTTCTTATAATTACCCGGTATTGATCTGCTATTCGCTGTTCAGATACTTGAATCTCTGGGTACTCTCTGCAAAATTCGGCATACAGTTGTTGTCGATAGCCGATCGTTTCTCGACCGAGGTTCGTCACCTTGTAATAGAAACGCAAAATGTTTTCATTAATAGACACAGTCCATTTCATGCGCTGCCTCGGTCGTCCCGCTTGAGTGAGCGCCGGCTGATGTTCCAGCGCAGCACCTTCAGCGGGTGGAGCTCGTGATGTTGTTTGGCTCATTTGTGGTTCTTCTTGTTGTTGGGCTGTAGTGGCTGTAATGGCATTATTATTAACCGTGATTAGTGATCTAAGATATTTAAAGTGTTCCATACTTTCGAAATTGTAGTTGTTGACTTTAATGTTTTTTCTAAATTTATTGAATTGGTTGATTGGTCTTCTGTTGATTCGCTTGTATTTGGTTTTTATTTCGTTGATTTTAAGTGAAGCATTTTTGATGCTCTCTTCACTTTATTGAAGTTTGTGGACGGAAGAGTTTCTCATTAGAGTTATGAGTTCTATATCATTAGCATATGCTAGGAGTGCTTTGTCCCTTGGGCCGTTAATGGATTACATCATAAATAGGCGTTATTTCTATTTTAGTAAGCTGTTCATTAATTTTTTGATTATTGGAATCGAGAATCTGTATTTTATTCGACTGTTTTATAACACAGAGTTTCTTGGAGCATATTTTCATCTTTGGTTTCCAGTATCATTATTACAAGGATTTTGCTGGATATCGACATAGTGAACCCGGTGGTATATACATGATGTTTTCATAACCAACGTTCAAAAATTTTTCCTTCTGTAAATTTATGATTATTTTACTATGAAATATAGTGTTGTTTAGTAATAATAAAGTTCAAGCAACAATTCCTATATGCATTAACTCGGTAATGATAATTCTGCTCCCCGATACCAGGTAGCAGTCCCAAAAACATTAAAACTGCTACACTCATGCTTCTCATTATCCAACAATTAGCCAGTCCAGAACTATACGCCTTATTATGGTATTGATATTGCTGCTGCTCCTCATAAGTGAATAGAATATGCAAGGAAGGTTTTGACAATTTAATAGGATTTTGTGTTTTAGAATATTATTTCTCCGAGAAAGTAAAGAATATCTATTTGCTATCCGGATTTAATCCATAAATTAAATAATAGACTGCTCTAAAATAATGCTAGTAGCAGCAAAAAAGCGGTCTAATAGTCATCATCATCATCATCAATCAGCGTTGAGTTGTCCATTGTTGAACATAGGCCTCCTCTAGACTTTTCCATCTGCTTCTGTTCTGCGCCTCTGCTATCCAATTGGTCACGATTCTTTTGAGGTCGTCGGTCCATCGCGTTGGGGGTCTTCCTCGGATTCGCTTGTCAGCCCGTGGTCTCTACTTAAGCAATGTTTTTGTCCAACTGTCGTCATTCATTCTTGCAACATGTCCTGCCCATCTCCATTTTTTTTTGTAATATGTTCGATAATGTCTTCCACTCCGGTTCGTCTACGAACTTCCTCGTTTCTTATTCTATTGCTTAAGTTTATTCCAAGCATTGATCTCTCCATCTTTCGTTGTGTCCTTCTCAATTTTTCGGCTGATGTTTTTGTGAGAGTTAAGGTTTCTGCTCCGTATGTGAGGACTGGTAGAACGCACTGGTTAAAAGCTTTTTTTTTTAATGGACCGGTATATTTGTTTTAAATACGTTTCTCATTTTTCCGAATGCAGCCCAACCCAGACTTATTCTTCTGAGTAGCTCGCATGTTTGGTTATCTCGCGTTAACCTTATTTCGTGACCCAAATACACATATTTTTCCACAAGTTCTATGAGCGACTTTTCGATTTCTATTAGCTCATTGGGGACGAGATTGGTCATCATCTTTGTTTTTTCATAGTTTATTTTTAAACCGACTTTCTGGGTTACTTGCTGTAGTTGCTGTAGCATAACTCTGGCTTCTCCTAAGTTGTCTGTTATGAGAACAATATCATCGGCATATCTGAGATGATTGAATATCTTTCCATCGATTCTAATACCCTTTGATTCCCACTCTAGCCTTTTAAATGCGTACTCCATAACTGTTATAAATAGTTTTGGCGACAAGGTACCTCCCTGCCGCACCCCTCTGCCAATTTTTATCTTCTCAGTCATGCAATGGAGGTTAACGGTTGTTGTCGCATTTTCGTATATATTTCGAATAATATTTGCATACCTGTGATCTATTCTGCATTCTGATAGTGCTTTTAAGATAGCAACTGTTTCGACTGTGTCAAATGCTTTGTGGAAGTCGACAAAGATAAGAGCAAGGGGTCTGTTATATTCGATAGACTTTTCAACTAGAGTTTTAAGGCATTGCAAATGGTCGTTTGTTCCGTGTCCCGCTCGAAATCCTGCCTGTTCTTCTGATTGATAGAAATCGAGTTTTGCTTCTAATCTGTTTGTCAGTACTCGAGTAAAGAGCTTGTATAGATGGTTAAGGAAACTAATTGGCCTATAGTTTTCAAGATCTGATTTATCCCCTTTTTTGTGGAGGAGGATTGTAACCGAATTCTTCCATTTACTTGGAATGTTTTCACTATGCAGACATAGATTAAAAAGTGTTTGGATTCGGGACATCAAAAGTGGACCTCCTAGTTTAATTGTCTCAATGACTACACCATCTTCCCCCGGAGCTCTATTATTTTTTATATTTTTGAGGGCATGTTGAATTTCCTCTCGTGATATATCTGGTATATCCTCCGATCCTACATTATGTACCTTTTGTATTGGTTGTTTGATGAGCTCTGGAATAACTTGACTTTTATATAATGTTTCATAGAAACTTTCCACTATATGTAATATGCTTGGTCTATCTGAGATAATATTTCCATTTTTGTCTTTAAGTTGGAAGATTTCTTTTTTGCCATTTTCCATTTTTCTCCTCAATGCTTTCATGCTTTTGTTGTCTTCTATAGTTTTTATAATTTTCTCGTTGATATCTTGTAAGTCAACATTTCCTTGACTTCTCAGCATTCTACGATCTTCCATTTTTTGTTTCGTTTCTTTACTAATTTTTTGTTCTTTTCCATGTTTAGGGCCAAATTTTTCCTGAGCTTGTGTTAATGTATCTACTATTTCTTCGTTTAGGTTATTTACGTCTTCTCTTGTTGTATTTCTGAGTAAGTTACTGGTGATATATTTTTCAAACTCAAGTTCATTCGTTGGGCGCATCCAAGGTTTGAATTTTTTACTTTTTATCATCTTCAGTCTTTCTTGCTTAATATTGATTTCTACAGTTGCTCGGACCATTCTATGATCGCTTGCAACCGAAAATTGATTTAAGACGGTAACATCTTTGACTATATGTTTTTTGTCAGTGGTGATGAAGTCGATCTCATTTTTTGTCTTACCATCGGGGCTCTTCCAAGTCCATCTTCTATGGATCTTCTTATAGAAGAAGCTATTCATTAAATATAGATTGTTTTCTAATAGGAAATTTAAGAGTATTTCGCCCCTTTCGTTTCTACCTGGTGTGCCAAAATTTCCGAGGGCATTTTCAGCTGGGTCAGTGCTTATTCCTATTTTGGCATTAAAGTCGCCACATATTACCGTAAAATGTTCTTGGTCTTCTGAAACAGCTGTGTACAAGTCATCATAGAACTATTCTATTTCTTCGTCAGCGTAACTCGATGTTGGTGCATAGACTTGAATGATCTTTATGGAGTAACGGGTGTTTAGTTGTAATTTTGCAAGTATAACTCTTGTGGAAACTGCTTTTACTGATATGATATTCTCGGCTAGTTTTTTATTAATAAAGAGCCCAATGCCTCCATTCCCATCGTTTTGTCCGACATGATACAAAATGTGACCGGATTTTAAAGTGGTTTGGCTTTCTCCTTTCCTTCTGACCTCAGTGACTCCAACAATGTCCCAATTGATTTTATCAAGTTCAGATTCCATTTCTATGAATTTTTCTTCTGATAGCAGGGTTCTTGCATTGAAAGTTGCAATTTTTAGAGATATATATCTGTTAGATGGTTTTCTAAAATATGTCAGAATTTTGTCCCCCCCAGAATCCGTGGGACTGACTGATAGTCTGACTGATAGTCTGACTGATAGTCTGACCGATAGTCTGACTGATGGTCTAATAGTCACTAATGAGAAAATCAAATAAATGTTCTTTAACATACAAAAGAGAGGATCGAGAGTAGGACATAACGGAACAATAAAGCATTAAAATTTTGAAAGATTGCAGCGTCTTAGATGCCGTAGGTAATGTTGTTACATAAAAAATAAAAGAGAATATTTAGGTAGCTAACTTATGTTTATGTATATATAACCCTCTTTTAAATCCAGAAGTCTAATTCGAATCTCTAAAATCAGGATATATAAAATAGTGATCAAACCAGTGCTAATGTGTGGATACGTGACGAGAACGTATTAATTAGACCAGGATTGCTAGAAAAGCCATCAGAGGTATTTTCCGACTTACAGAGGTCCGAGTACTAACCAATACCGAACAGAGCTAATTCCAAGGTCAAACACATATATAAAGATAGCAACGTCGTACAAGAAACTAAATCTCAATGCTAAAGTTGCGCTGGCTTTATCCAAAGACTCTATAATAACTGCATTGCCAAGTTAAATTGGGAGGATGCCCCAAGAGAAAAAATGCCTTTAAGACTTCCACAAATGAAGGAGGAGGTAACATATGATCAGATTTAGGAATAATGAGACTATCTACCGACCCATTATATTTATCAACACCTGCTATCCTACCTACAATCAATACTTATCTGTTGTGGAATATCAAATCAATTACATGTAATCAAACGAACTAGGCTTAAAAAAAATTATCCAAGGAAAGGCACTTCAGAAATATTGACATAAATTTTAAAAACGTCATTTACCTGGCTGTATTTTCAATAGGAAAGAGAAGACAAAAAGAAGAAAAGGCAATAGAATCTTGTTCCGTTCTGACTATACGATGACGATAATCTTTATATAACATATAGGGAGAAAGAGAGAATAATGTTTATGTTCAATTTAGAACTCGCTGGTTTTCTCCCTTTTGAATTGGGTATGTATATGTATTACCATAGAAAATAAAAGCAAGAGAACTATAATTATAAAACGAAAAGATTACGAAATGAAAAGATTATATAAATCCCTTATATTTACACAGACTGTTTTACAAAAGGTGAACGAATGAGCATAAAAACATAGCTGTTTTAAAAACTTAATATTATTAGACGCATTTAGGATCAATTTCACTCAAAATATGATATGCTAAAATATGATACGACAGGAAAAAAGGCAATGACTTTTACAGCTGATTGCCACATAAATATCAATGTAACCCAAGTATGATGATTTTTGCCACAGCAAATTTAAAGTGTTCCATACTTTCGAAATTGTAGTTGTTGACTTTAATGTTTTTTCTAAATTTATTAAATTGGTCTCTTCTGTTGATTCGATTGTATTCGGTTTTCATTTCGTTGATTTTAATTGAAACATTTTTCGTGCACTTTGTTAAAGATGTTTGCGGACCGGAGAGAGTTTCTTATGAGATCCATATCATTAGCATATGCCAGAGTGCTTTGTACCTTGGTCCGTTAATGGATTACATCTTAAATAGGCGTTAAAGAAGAACTGGAAGAAGCAATAAGAAAGATAAAGATTGGAAAAGCACCAGGAAGCGATGAAGTAGCACCAGAAATGATGAAATATATAGGAGTAAAAGCAAAAGAAAAATTGTTATACATATATAACCTAATATGGAAGAGAAAAGTAATACCCAGAGAATGGACAAATGCAGTAATTATACCTATATACAAGAAAGGAAACACAAGAGACTGTAGGAACTATAGAGGTATATCACTACTATGTGTAGCAGCAAAAGTATACGAAACCATAATAGAAAGGAAAATTAGAAAAGAAATAGAACATAAATTAGAGGATGTACAAAGTGGATTCAGGAAAGGACACAACACACAAGACCATATATTCACCATGCAACAAGTAATAGAAAAAGCCTTAAAGAAAAATAAAGAAATACATCTGAGTTTTATAGACATGGAAAAAGCATTCGACTCAGTCAAAAGAAAAGATATATGGGAAAGTCTAAAGAAGAAACAAGTAAGTGAAGAACTGATAGAAGCAACAAAGAGTATATACATGAAAACAACAAATACAGTAAGAATGTTAAATATACAGTCAGAACCATTCGAAACAACCCAAGGAGTTAGACAAGGGGGAAGTCTCAGCCCACTACTATTCATAAATGTTATAGATGAGATAGTGAAAGAATGTAAGAAAACATTCAAGAAATACTGCATCGGTTGGAACAGAATGCAAATGATAAATGCTGAGATGTGTATATTTGCAGACGACATAGTATTAATTGCGGAAACTGCAGAAAAACTGAAATACAACTTAGAGAAATGGAACCTAGAAGCAAGCAAATACAACCTAAACGTAAACAAAGAGAAGACTCAAATAATGAAAATATCAAGGAAACAAGGGACGGAAGATCAAATAGAAGTAATGATAGACCAACAAAAAATAATACAGACAAATTCATACAAATACTTAGGAACAGTAATCAACAACAAAGGAGACATCGAGGATGACCTTAACAACAGAATGGAAAACACAGGAAAACTATTCCAAGCACTAAATAGAGGATTCCTTAATAGCAAAGAAATATCAACAAAGACCAAGATGACAATATACAAAACAATATATAGACCTACAGTGACATATGGAGCAGAAAATTGGATATTAAACAAAAGACATCAGAGCAGAATTCAGGCAGCAGAGATGAAATACCTCAGAAGAACGATAGGAGTAAAAAGAACTGATAGAATCAGAAATGAAGAAATAAGAGAAAGACTCAAAATCAAACCGATACTCAAGACAATCAAAGAGAAAAAATTGGCATGGTTCGGACATCTAACCCGGATGGACAATAATAGACAAGTTAAAAGAGTGTGGGACGCCAAACCAATAGGGAAGAACAGAAGAGGAAGACCCATTAAAGAATGGAACAGTGACATCTCGCAGATACTACAGAGTAAGGGTAAGACTTGGCAGGAAGCAACACAGATGGCTTCCAATAAGAAGGAATGGAGAAAGTTCGTTAAGAGCTAGGACACCTCAGAAGACCGTCAAATAGTGTAATGTAATGAATTGTATTTTAAACGGCCCAACACCAAAAGGTACAAATGGGTCTACTGATTAAGTAAGTAAGTAAGTATTTCTATTTTACTAAGCTGTTTATTGATTTTTTGACTATTTGAATCAAGAATCTGTAGTTTATTCGACTGTTGAATAAAACAGACTTTCTTATTACAACGATTTTGCTGGATATCGACATAGGGAACCTGGTGGTATGTACATGATGTTTCCATAACCAACGTTCGAAAATTTGTCTTACTGTAAAGTCATGATGATTTTACTAGAAAATATAGTGTTGTTTATTAATAATAAAGTTCAAGCAACAATTACTATATGCATTAACTTGGTACTGATATCTCTGCTCTCCGCTAACAGATGGCTGTCTCGAAAACATTAAAACTCATGCTTCCCATTATCCAATGATTAGCCAGTCCAGTACTATACGCCTTATTATGGTACTGATATTGCCGCTGCCCCTCATGAGTAAATAGAATATGCAAGGAAGGTTTTGGCAATTTAATAGGATTTTGTGTGTTAGAATATTATTTTTCCGAGAAAGTGAAGAATATCAATTTGCTATCCGGATTTAATCCATAAATTAAATATTAGAATGCTATAAAATAATGATATTAGCATAAAAAAACGGTCTAATAGTCAGTAATAAAGCATATAAATGTTCTTTAACATACAAAAGAGATGACGTAGAGTAGGGCATAACGTAACAATACACCCATATAATTTTAAAGGATTGCAACATTTTAGATATCGTAGATAACGTTGTAACATAAGAAATAAAAGGGAATATTTATAAGGGAATAATATATGTACGTAAAACTCAGGTATTAATTAGATCAGGATTGCTAGAAAAGCCATCAGAAGTATTTTCCGACTTACAAAGGTCCGCGTACTAACCAATACCGAACGGAACTAATTCCAAGGTCAAACACATATATAAAGACAACAACGTCGTACAAGAAGCTAAATCTCAATGCTAACGTTGCGCTGGCTATACCCAAAGGCTCTATAATAACTACATTGCCAAGTTAAATTGGGAGGATGCCCCAAGAGAAAAAATGCCTTTAGGACTTCCACAAATGAAGGGGAAGGTAACATGAGGTCAGATTTAGGAATAATGAGACTATCTACCGACCCATCATATTTATCAACACATGCCTGTTCAACTACCTGCTATCCTACCTATAGTCAATACTCATCTGTTGGGGACTATCAAATCAATTACATGTAATCAAACAAACCAGGCTTTAAAAAAGTTATCCCAGGAAAGACACTTCAGAAATATTGACATAAATTTTTAAAACGTTATTTACGTGACTTATTACAATTTAAATTTTTAATGAAAAGTAAAAGATTAGCCATTTGTTATGGGGTTCAGAGAAGAACCTTCACGATGTTAATTTTTTGAGATATGATTGGATGTTTTCTCTTCATTGCATACTGAGACGCCCAAGTGGTATTCTTCTGTGCTAACTTCCTTCCATACCAGTTTTACAAGTTTGACATCTTGGCGTCTATGCATGTGTACGATCTACCTTAATTTATTTATTTTTCTAAACAATATCGTTATAAGAGCTTTCTTTATTCAGTATGTGTTCTTCTTCTATACGTATTTGTAGCGATATGATAATGAGGTTAAAACAATTTTCCTATTATTTTCCTTTCAAATATTCGTAGTTCTTCCTTATCTGTTTTAGTCATTGTCCATGATTAGCATCTATGTATTAAAATAGGTAAAAAGTTTAAATTATGATCTATATTTCTTTAGTGGCATTATTATTAACCGTGATTATTTATCTAAGATATTTAAAGTGTTCCATATTTACGAAATTGTAGTTGTTAACTTTAATATTTTATCAAGATCTATTAAATTGGTCTTTTCTGTTGATTCGCTTGTATTTCTTCTTAGCTTGACGAATTCTTCTTTTTTCATTCTGTGAACTACTAGTGGGTTCTTTTTACGGTATTTTTTCATCACGTTTAGGTAATCATCAACGGTATATAAACGTTGTTGAAATTTTATGGCATTTTCAAAATCTCCAAAATCACTACCATTGGGTAAAAGCTATGACTAGGAAAGAAATAGCGTAATGTAATTTTTTCAATGGTAGGATGAGTTTCCAAAATCGTTTTCAGAATCAAAACTATTTTAATGCTGCGGTTTTTTATCGCCACAAGAGTCTGACCACAAAATTACATGTTTTGCAGAAGTAACATTTTCTTCAATGTGTTTCTTTAGACAAATGCCTACGTCCTGGGCTCCCCGACCAGCTTCACCTTCTATCCAAATATAACAATGACCTTTGTTATCCTTGGCGCTATGGATACCAAGGTTATAAATACATAATTGACGCTTATAATATACAATATTTATTAGAATTCTCGAAAGGGGAAGAGTTTTTCTTTAAATCAAAACAAAAGGTTTCCACTTCTGGTTGATCGTTGCTTATCTTCATGTCTAGCTTTCTTCCTTCTAAGTGCACATTTTTTCTTTTTTTAACGCTTAATTGTTCGTTATCTGCGCAATTTTTAATTTCTAATTCGAAACAATTACATCTACCACAAGTATCTTTTTTCAACTTTTTTTCTTTGAAGATTAAATCGTGTTAAAAACATTTTTTGTAAAACGAAAATTTAACAAGGTCATTGTCTGCTTTTCAATATACAATTCATACATTTTACTTAATTTTATGTCTTTTGTTAAGTATTCTCTTTCTGTGTTAGCTCTTCTGTAATGTGACTATTATAGAAAAATTTAAGCAATAACTGCCACTACTTCTTAACCTAAACGCCTCAACAAGTTGCCAACGTCACCATTGTTAAACACGTTTATGTACATATGTTGCCAAATATTCGATTTACAATCATTAAAACGCTCGCAAGAGGCGCTTGGTCCAAAACTAATACACAAAAATTAGTCGCTTGCTCTAGTTATGCAAAATTCAAAATCCAAAATAAAAAGAAAGGTACTTAATTTTTTAAATATATCTGGTTATCCGTTACTAACAGGTTAATGGGATTTATTACGTAGATAGTTTATGCTTTTTTCTATCTTCTTCTTTAAGTTCCATCTATCGAAGGTTGGAAATCATCATGGCTATACGGACTCTGTTGACTGCCGCTCTAAAAAGTTCTGCACTACTGCATTCAAACCATTCCCTTAAGTTTTTAAGCCAGGATATTCTTCGTCTTCCCACATTTCGCTTTCCTCGGATTTTGCCTTGCATAATGAGTTGTAATAATGCGTATTTTTGCCCTCTCATCACATGTCCTAAGTACTCAAGTTTTCGTCTTTTGATAGTTAATAATATTTCCGCCCCATTTCCTATCATTCTAGTTACTTCCACGTTTGACATTCTTTGAATCCATGATATTCGTAGGATTCTTCTGTGACACCAAAATTCAAAGGCGGCCAACTTATTCAGACGGACTTGTTTTAGTATTCACGCTTCCAAGCCATAAAGAAAAGTAGAGAACACGTAACATCGAAGCATTCTCAGGCTCTAACTTTATATCCCGAAAACAAAAAACTTTTTAAGTTTAAAAAATAATGCACGTGCTATTTTAATGCGTATCCTAATTTCTTTGGTTTGGTCTACATCTGATGATATCCTGTTGTTCCTCTTTTCCACCAGAATGCGCCATAATCCACAATTTAAGAAATTGGGGCTGGGTCTAGTAATGCATAACGCCGTTCATATAGCAATTTGTTGTCACATGTTTATAGTTTTTCAAAAAATGAACTCCGATTTAAAGATTAAAACGTAAAACAAAATATAAAAACCTATTGAACCTTATTCAGAAAATTTCAGAAAAGAATAACTTTTGTGAAAGATTGTGGGACACAGTCATATTTTAAGATAAAAACTTCAATTCAGAGAGTGGACATTCTTAATAAATGTATAATCTAATATGGAAGCATGTTTATGTTTTACAGACTTAGAAAGCACTGAGCACACAAGTATTTATTTTTTTATGTACTAGGTTGTAAAATAAGTATACTCAAAACAAATAAATATTATTTACCAAGTATTCTACTCCACTTTAATATCAATGCATCAGATATATTATAAAGATTTCGTCGTAGTTGTAAATTAATAGGAGATAAAACAAAATGTAGAGCATATAGTGAAATCTGAATATCTTAGAATAACTATATCGAGCGGAAACATTATTGATGAGCAAAAGGGAGACCCATCGCTGAGAAAGTGTCGACCGTTACTTGATGGAAATTTATTTTATCTAACAATTAAACAGGTATGCGTTTACACGTCATATTTTGTAACAATAAGTTGAGGAGGGGATAACTGTTTGTCTCAAGTTGGTCATTCAGAATTATTATTTTTTAATTTGCTAATTTCCATAGATTCTAATATTCATAGAATCTACAGATAGCTTAAGGCCTTTATTATAAATACACTTTTTTAGTAATAGAAATATATAAATAGAACATAGAATACACCTGTAAAAGTATGTAACCTTTGATCTCTGGGATAAACCCATCTCCTAAACAATGGTGCCGATATATGTAGGTAAAATTTTCTACACCTATTTTAACCTGTTTATTTCCTCATTATCAATATATATGAGTTGTAACCGATACTACAAACTCATTTACTTTTCGCGAAGAGACTATATATTAACTATAGTTATTACTATACAAATCTAACTCGAAATATCGTCTTAAAATAACAGTAACAGAAAAGTGAAAGATTAGTCATTTTTTATGAAGTTTAAAGTAGAAGCGTTCACGAAAATTGAAGTACTAATAAGACCACCGCAATCGGGCGTACTCTGGGTAATGAATAATTAAGTAATCGTTAATTCTTCAATCATTCTTTCAATATGTTTTTTGTCAAATCGGTCCTTTTTAGGACCAACTATTCTAATTATGTGTATAAATATTAAGAGTATATCTAGAGATAAAGACACTCCACTTTACATATGCGCTTAACAAAATGCAGGAAGCACATAGATGGTCAATCCTATGGTATTTGATATTAAGCCAATCGCTGAAAATTACATATTCAATGCAGGCAAAGAAGCAAAGAAAAACTTATAATGAGAGAAAACAAAACCAGTCAGCTGAGAGAACCTTTCAACGATGTTGAGCTTGGATCCGCTATCCACGTATATAATGAACAATATTACGGCTCCTGGCTGAGGATCTGAGCACTAAACTAACTATAAAATTTGAACTAAAAATACAACAATGGCTAATATCCAAAGTCTTTAGACAAGCAAAGCAAAGACAAAGTTGTTGCCTTGCTTAAAACTGGCAAAAACTCCAACGACCACAAAAGCTATCGGCCAATATATCTATTTATTTTGTCAGCTACACAAAATACTTCTGTACATGATCCTTAATATAAACCGATAATAGAAGAAAAAATCAAATTAAAAGACAAAAGTGGCTATATATGACAGGTTAGATCATATATGTCACAAATACTAAATCTTGCCCAACACAGCGAAGAGAAATACGAAAAATATCAGGTATGAGGAGTGGTATTTGTTAATCTAAATGCCGCTTACGACACCTTAAATCATAGGGTATTTCTCCAAAATCTATGTAATATCTCCTTAGGTAATAAACTCACTTGTATTATCCGCGTATGCGTACACAACAGAAGATTTTGCGTATCACTTAATGGTAAGAATAGCAGATGGAGAGCGTAGAATAACGGTATCTTTTGGGGTACTGTAATGGCACCTACTCTGTATAACATTTACACAACCCATACCAGTAAATACTAGGACTTTTATTATGTAGACGATACATTATCTATTGTTGCACAGCCAAAAACTTTTGTTGGTGAAGTGGAGAAAAATCTAAATCATACCTTAAATACAACAAAAATAGATTATGAATCAATTTTAAGCCAAACCCCGAAAAAAGTCAGGTGTGCTCCTTCAATGTCCCTAACAGAGACACTTTCACAAATCTGAATATATACCTGAACCAATAGTGTCATGAAATCCTTAAACTCTGGACTTGCTATAAATACCTTGAAGATAGTTTCTATCACACTTTGTCATTCACAGTCCTTTGTTTAAAATCAAATGCTAAACTAGAACCAGAAAAATAATATTCTCTGCAAACTTGTCATCTAAAAATGGGAAGCCCATCCTCTCACCCTTAAAACGTAGACGCTTGAACTCTATGCTTCTGCTGCCGAATATACCTTGATAGTATAAGTGACACCAACACATACTTAACACGTAGATTTAGTTATAAATTAGTCAGCCAAATTCAGGGAATATTAAGACTCACATCCATACATAAGCTCTACAATATCGTAGCTATCAATCCACCTAATATCCGAAGATAAGTAGCTAGAGAGCAAAAAAAAAACGAAGTCCAGATTCGTAGCATCCACTTCACGAATACCAGCCCATTTTATGACTAGAATCGAGGAAAAACTGGCTATATCAACACATCTGCAAGATATACAAACAAAAATAAGCTGCTCCTCGCCATCTGATCCCTCGAACGGAACTTCCTTATGGTAGTTATCTTCCTTAAATCTGCCAGGAGGACTCTTACCTGCAAACACCGGTTAACTTGTGTGCATGTGGGGTGGTACAAGACTTATCACACTTTCTTAGTTAACTTTACCATTTAAATCGCTCTTTTTTGAAGGGACAAGGTTTATTTATGTGAACTGAACATGCAAAGTACAGTCAGTAAGCTATTACTTATAAAGATCATTGCAAATTTGACACTAACTCCACTTATATTGATTACATATTACCCCTAAATAAGAGATAAAACATTCAGAAATATGTAATATTGGTGAAGTGGTATAATTCATGTTAGAAAAATTAATCATTCTTCCCTTTTTTGTGCACTACTACCCATTTTAACAAAAAATATCTATTTTAGCACTTAAATATTTATTTTGAGATAACCTTCTATCCAGAATTAAAAAATAGAATAAGAAATAGAATCCAGAAAAAAATAAAATAATAAAATAGAAGAAATGAAATAATAAAAAAGCTGTATATAAGATATCATGAAACAATGGATGAAATAAAAGAAGTTTTTATTAACCGGATTCTTAAATAAAACATATAAAGACATACTCACGTTAACAAAATACATTAGGAAATTTTCGCATATGAAAAAACACATCCAACCCGGTAATGAAATCCTTTTGTATCTATAAATCTATTTTTAGAAAAGCACGTACCTACCAAAAACAGGTATTTGGTAGTACACATATCTGTTACATACTGTAATGCGTATGAATGATAACAAAAGTAAGGAGTCTATATGAACCGTTTAGAATATACGCTGGAAATAAACGGCTTAATCCCATAGTTGCCAAACTATCAGAGCTTACTTAAACCGATATACGTATGGTTCCAATATACACGGAACAAGATCTGAACGACCCCTATAATATATACACGTGAACTAAGCGATATACATTCATGATACAGGGGTACTTAGGGGCTCCACAAAATTTTTAAAAATTGTGAAACTATACATGTTGACGAATCGACAGAGCCAATATTATGGAATGGTCAAGTGAACTCCGTATATCGGTGGCCACTTGACCACGGAGCTCACTTGAACCTGAATTTTAACATGGGCGGAGTCCACTTTATGCCGTAGATATATATATATATATATATATATATATATATATATATATATATATATATATATATATATATATATATATATATATATATATATATATATATATTGTTATGATATGTAAAATCAAGAAAATATTGGTTTGTTTAAAATATTTCAAAGTTCAAAAAAAAATTAAAATAATTTAGGATAATATCCAACAAACATTTCGGAGAAGGAAAGTTATTAAATCCTTGAATTACCTGTACCAAACAAAATGTAAGCTTTACATCAATCATTTCTTTGTTATACTTAAGTGACCCGCATAAGTTTAAGTGAAAGACAAATTGAAACGGGTTTTTACAAATACATTAGTGCAGTAATTAAAGACAATAGAAGATATTTTAGAAAGAGGTTTTTGTTAGTTTTAAGAATTATAGAAAATAATATTTGTAAATAAGTTTTAGGAAATTTTATAATTATAGGTAAAAATTTGTTTGTTATCGAAATGAAAAAATGGGGAATTGTGACGAGTTTTGATTGGCGGAGATTGAAAAAGGTGGGATAAGGAAAGTTTAGCTAGATTGAGGAGAGAGAAAAGATAGGCAGTTGGTTTCCAAGTCTTCAAGAAAGAACAGTGTTTGTTCTCTGTCGGTTCCCGAAATGTAGCAAGCAGTAGTGTTGAATGTTAGTGAGTTTTTGTGGAGTTAGTGTATCTGACAGAAGCTGAAACAACAAAATATTGTAAGTCATATTTCTCTACTTATATTCCAAGAGTCACTGTTCAGGCCAACGAGAGATTCAGTTTATCGTAAAGAGAAGATATTCCAAGAGTCAATTTTTCACTCGGGCCAACGAGAGATTCAGTTTATCGAGAGGAGAAAGGCTATCATAATTTGAATGATTTGTGCTTTTGAAGGAGATCATTAAGGACGATATACTTGCAACAATCTGATGTAAGATTGCTGATTACATAGGGAGCGGTTGAGAGGAGATAATATAATCTACAAGGAACAAGGATTTGGACCACTCATCATCAGAGAGAGATAATTTTGTTTTCTGCAGTTTTTTCTTTTATTGATAACACAATTTTTACACGTAATTTAGAAAGGATATAAATATTGGGATTAGGAGAGTTAGAACAGTTTGGGATTTTGAGATTTCAATTAATATTGTTTGTACCATTAATTTTTGATTGTTCACGTACGGAGAACAAAATTTTGAGAATCCTTATATGAGATTTGTTTATTGAAAACTTTTGAGTGTGAATTATTTCATTATTTTTATTTCAATATATAGTGTTAGATCATATGTGTTTTTTATTGTTCCGGTATTCTCTGGACCTTACCTTTCACATGTAATAGCATAGATATTGAAGCACGAATTTAACCCTGAGATAAAAGAATTAAAATTTGTGATAGAGTCATAATCATATCATTTAAATAATTTTAATTAATCAAAAAAATTAATTAGCTAATTATTGCTTGGCGCACCAAGACTTTAAATATCACAATAATATATATATATATATATATATATATATATATATATATATATATATATATATATATATATATATATATATATATATATATATATATATATATATATGCTTCATAGATTATAGTAAAGCTTTCGATTTGGTCAACTGGAGTAAAATGTGGCAGGTTTTGTCTGAAATGGGAGTCCCCAATCATCTGATACTGCTAATTAAAAGCCTGTACAATAACAATTATGCCAGAGTTAGAATAAATGGGGAACTAACCGATAGTTTCAGGGTCACAAAGGGCGTGAGACAAGGCTGCATACTAAGCCCAATTCTATTTAACATCTATGGTGAATGGATAATGCGGAAAGCTACTGAGGGCTGGAACGGTGGCATCACCATTGGCGGAAAGAAGATTTGCAACTTGAGATATGCAGATGATACTACTATCCTCGCTAGTTCTGAAGCTGAATTGATTCACCTGCTACAACGGATAGAAGACGTAAGCTTAACGATGGGTCTTAAAATAAACAGAGATAAAACGAGAATCATGATAATTGACAGAGCTAACAACAATCAAAATCATCTGGTCATGATAAACAATATCGCTGTTGTAGATAAATTTGTGTACCTGGGCTCATTAATAACCAACAAAGGAGGCTGTACTGAAGAAATAAAGCGGCGGTCAGCAATCGCAAAAAGCGCTATGGCAAAATTAACAAAAATTTGGAAAAGCCATGAAATAACTACCGATACAAAAATGAGACTAGTAAGAAGTCTAGTTTTTCCAGTTTTTACTTATGCATCGGAATGCTGGACCCTTACTGAGAAAGACAAAAAGAACATAGATGTATTTGAGATGTACTGCTGGAGACGAATGCTGAGAATACCATGGGTGGCCCGAAGAACAAATGAATCCATACTGGATCAGCTAAACATAAAGAAAAGACTAAGAACACAAATATCAGAACAAATAATTAGCTATTTTGGACATGTCCTTCGAAGAAATGGTCTTGAAAAACTTACCATCCAGGGAAAAGTAGAAGGCAAAAGAAATAGAGGTAGATCTCCCACACGATACACGGACCATATTGTTGCTACCATTGGCGCTCCATTGTCAGAATGTGCTAGAATGGCAGAAGATAGAAAAACGTGGAGGAACATTGGGAAATTTAGTTAATAGCTTCATGATATCACGATACCTGCATCAGGTTAACGACTAAGAAGAAGAAGATATATATATATATATATATATATATATATATATATATATATATATATATATATATATTGTTATGATGTGTTTTTTTGTTTGAATGATGAGCAATGAGTATTTTTAATAATATAATATATAGGGTTTTTATCGCGGTTCTCAAAGAATTAGCTTGTAAGTACTTTTTTAAATTATCTTTATTATAACTATTATGAAACACACATATATATCTAACCTAGCCAATGTAAATTTAAAATAAACTATCTTTAAATTGATACTCTTATAAAACTAATTAAATTCTATAGACAATCTAAAATTTAAACAAAACTATCTTCAAAATTGAAATTGTTATGACACTAACTAAATTATATTAACAAAATTTTGTACCTTTCTTTCACTGAATGCCTAAATGAACTGTTTTCTACTATATAGATTCTAATCACCACTGAATGTCTTCGTACTTCAGTTATCCTTGTTTTTTGTGAAATTACTTTTTCCAATTATCAGCTTCTACCAATTTAAGATATAGTTTTCTTCACCAGCATTTATACACCACCAACCAAACCAGCAAACAGCATTTATATTTATTCTTCTTTTCAATATACCAATATCCAATTATTATAAGTTGATTTATACTAATCTCCAACCATAATATAATTTAATTTCTTCCAATATACCTTTTTTTATCTTCAATAATTATTTGTGTATAATTATAAATGTGCATTAAATTATATGCATAATTTTTAATCTTCATTTAACTCACTATATTAAACTATTGGACTATTTGTACTTGATTCACTGACTCCAACTAACTTTCATAATAAACTGCTTGACTTCTGACTAAAAACTTAAAAACTGCCCTCTTGAATCCAAATCACGGGTATTTATATGTTTTTGGATTTCTAGAACCATCTGGTAAGAGATCATGTTCCAATTTGTTCTATTACCTCTATATAGATGTTCTCGAAAAAAATATCTGTTCGATCCACCGCCATAATCATTATTTCGAGAATGTTCGACCGTAAACAATAGTCAAATTCTGCACTCTGGAGAAATCGTTAATGTTCCATTGATAATTTTGTTGACATTTAGGCTTTTCAGATCAGAATAAACATTTAAATCATCAAATATATATAAATTAAACACCTCAAACCAACATTATTATTATAACCCCACTTATATTCGTATTATGATTAATTTCTATCTGTCAATCCACTGTATAGTTGGTTGCCTAAGCACATGGCTCACTTAAAAATATCTACAAAATCATAACTACTAAAATACAACTTTTTACAATTATTATATGCTAATTTCTTAAAATGCCCTCACATAAATAATTTTTATAAAATTCTCTAGTATATAACTTATTTAAAACAACCAAATATCTAATATTATGTAGTATATAACTTATAAATTATTTTCTATAAACCCTAATCGTATCAATACCCCAAAATAATATTTAAAATAAATAATTTACTTATTATTTTTTTAAATATTAATTTTCTCATACCTTATTAAATTTAATAAATCAATTTTTTTTTATTTAAAATGTGTTAAATACATCCCTGTTCGCTGTCTATGTCAAAACAGAGAACAACGGAGCACAGTTCGGCTATTCTATGGTCAAACTGTCATGTCAAATGGAGCAATGGATGCGATATCAGAGAATAAAATATAACCTTAATTAAAAATATAATAGATATGGTGTTCTGTTTATTTATAGACAAAATCTAGGAATTATTTCCATTCAAAATAACTTCATCAATATAAATTGGTAAGTTTTTCCACTTTATTATATTAGAAAGACATTTTTATAGCAATTATAGTATCTAACCCCAAATTATGATTTTTAGGGTATCAAACAATTTCCATATGTACAAAATTCAACAAGTATGATGTCAAATTTATTCACAACAAAGAAATCTACCATCTATCTATGAAATGGATCTATCAGTAAGTTATTAGTGTTATTATATTTGTGTTAAAGGTATAGAAATCATTATTCAATCTCTTCATGATATTGAAAAATGTCGTTGATATGAAATATGCCTCTTAGTCTGTTCTCTGCATCTATTAACACATAACTATTTAGTCCATTCTGATTTTCAATTGTATATGGACCTTCAAACATTGGTTGTAATTTCTTACAACGGTTTTCTTTAACATTACTTTTTCTAAGTGAACGAATTAACACTAGGTCTCCTTTTTGAAATGTGATTGGTTTTTTTATATTTCGATTTTGTCTTCTGATATATTTTTCAGCTTTCCTCCTAATTCGGTTATTCACTTTCTGCATTACTTGTTCTAACATATCCTGATTATATTCACTAATCCACTTTCTGTTTCCTATATGGCCAAACATTAAATATTCTGGTACTTCCTCTGTATTCAAATTATGTGTATTATTTAAAAAATATTCTACTTGTGGTATATGTTGCTGCCAAGTTTCGTGTTGATTTTGACACAGTATCCTTAAATATTTTATAACTTCTTTAATATATCTTTCTGCAGGATTTGCCTGAGGATGTCTGATACTTGTAAAATGAATGTTGATTCCCTTTTTCTCACAAAATGTCCGAAATTTTTGGTTGTTAAAATATGTAGCATTATCTATTATGCAATTTCTAAATGGTCCTATTTCTTCGAAAAATTGATTAATATATAATTTTAATGTTTTAACATTTGTTCTAGAGCAGGGATATAGTTTAATAAATTTTGTATATAAATCAACTATCACTAGTATATGCTTTTTTCCTGTTGGACTGAGAACTAAATTTGAAATAAAATCCATGGAAACTGTATTTAGTTTTTCATATACAACATTAGATTTATATGTGTTCTGGTTTTTGAAATTCTTTTCTTTGTTTAGTTGACATATTGGGCATTGGGTAGTAATTTCCTTTGCTATACTTATGTCATTCTTTGCAAAATAATTGTCCCTAAATAGCATCCATAGCTTTCTTGAACCGATATGCATATAATTGTTATGTAAATTTTTCAATATTTTCTTTGCTAAAGTTCTAGTTATTACATATACTTCTATGCCATTTATTATTTTATAATATACCCCATCTTTCCTAAGGACTTTTTGTTTTTCACTCAAATTGATCTGATCTCTTATAATTTCTTCTTTAGAATATAATCCTGTACTTTCTACTAATTGATTTAATCCAATTTTTATTGTGCGCTGCCCTTTTTGTGGTGTATTTTCTAACCTTGATAAAGCATCTGCCACTATATTGGATTTTCCAGAAATGTATTTGATTTCAAAGCAGTATTCACTAAGTATTAGACTCCACCGATGTATTCTACTGTTTCCATATTTGTTATTTAATATAGACGTTAAAGCTTGGTGATCTGTTTCTATTGTAAATTCATTACCCAACAAATAAAATCTTAATTTTGTGACACAGTGTATTATACTTGCTAGTTCTAATTCTGAAACTGAGTAACCCTTTTCATGTGGCTTTGTGATTCTTGAAATGAATTGTATTGGGTATTCGACCCCATCATGTATTTGTAATAATACCCCTGATAATCTCTCTATTGATGCATCTGTTCTTAGTATGAATGGCTGTGTATAGTCAGGATAGTATATTTTCAAATTTGACAGAAAAATGTTTTTAATTTCTTGGAATGCTAGTTCTCTTCTCTGATCCCATCTCGATTTTACACCTTTTCTCAGTAGTTCAAGTAATGGAATTTCTTTTATACTTAGATCTGGTATCATCCTTTTATAATAATTAATTATTCCAATAAATCCTCTTAAAGTTCTTAAATTGTGTGGTGTTTTATATTCCTGAATGACTTGTGTCCGTTCTGGATCCATTTCGATTCCCTTAGTGTTAAGTTTATAACCTAGATATATGACTTCTTTTTGAAAAAATGTACATTTTTCTTGATTTATTTTTAGTCCCACTTTGTCTAATCTATTTATTATAATTTTTAGGTGTTTCTCATGATCTTCAGCCGTTTTAGAAAAAATTAAGATATCATCAATGTAGTGAATTACAAAATGTTCATATTGATCCAAAATATCATGAAGACATCTACATAGAGCACTGCAAGATGATTGAAGTCCAAATGGTACTACTTTGAATTGATATACTACTCCATCTATCTGAAATCCTGTATACTGTCTACTTTTTCTTTCTAGAGGTATTAACCAGAAACTATGCTGTAAATCGATTTTAGTGAAAAATGACATTCCTGTAATTCTTCCTAATATTCCATCTATACTCATTGGTGCTTCAAATTGCTTTTCAGTAATCTTGTTAATATTCCTTGCATCCAAACATAACCTGATTTCACCTGATCTTTTTCGTACTATTACTATGGGGTTAATAAAACGTGTGTCTGCCTTCTCAATGATCCCATCTTCTAACATATTATTAATTGTTTTGTTTACTTCTTCTCTGTATTTATATGGTATTGGGTATGATTTTGTTTTAAAATCTTTTTCTTCTTTAACTTTTATACTATGGATATAATTTTGTGCAATTCTATTTTCTTTATTGACAAGTCCCCTGTGTTGCTGCAATATGGAAATGACTATTGATTTATATTCTTCAGGGCAATTTAAAACTTTCATTATATCTTCTTCTTTACAAATAAAATTATTCTTCATTATGTACTCATTATTCCTTGCTTCCAATTTTACGCACTCCGCCTCGTAGGCATCCATCTGCTTAAAATTTCCATTCCTTAAATATTCACTACAATAATTATTCTTTACATTCTTCTGGGACATTTCCCTATCATCAAAATACATTTCTTCTTCATAAACATCATTATTTTCTTTTAATAATATCCTATCAACTCTTATTCCTTCTTCTACCTCATCTTTCTGCATAAATTTAATTATTTGCCCTTCCAAAGTTACCATTTTTTCTTCAAAATCTATCTTTACTTTCTTCTTTTCCAATTCATCATTTCCCATTAATATATCAACACATAAATCCTTGACAATAAATCCTTGCATATTAATTTCTTTATTAAGAATATTAATTTTAAAATTGACTAGTTTATCAATTTCACCCAACTTCTTATTATTTGCACCAATAATTTTAATTTTTGGAATCTTTATTATATCTGATAGTTTTAATGTATTAAAAATAAAATTCTCCGAGACTAAAGTACTTTCTGAACCAGTATCTATCATAATCTTAATCATTTTATTTTTGGCCAAAGCATTTATATAAATTAAATTAATAGATTCAATAATTTTCTCTTCATCTAAAGAAATAAATTCAGAAGGTTTTTCATAATAGCAATGGCCTAACTTGTAATTCAGAAAGTTTATTGCACAAAATTTTGATTATTAGAATTGTCAGATTGTATCTGACCACTTGGATCTGATGTCCTATGTCTTTCCCTACTATGACTTCTACTCACATTCTCCTGCCTTGTACTACTTCGTTCCCTGCCTTCGCAGCTTCTATTCCTTCGAACACAATTTACCTGTCTGTTATAGTTAGGTCGTTCTGTATTTCTTCTATTGTTAAAATCTTGTCTATTATTATTAGTACTGTTATTAAAATGTTGTCTATTATAATTAGTATTATTATTAAAATTTTGTCTATTATAACTAGTATTATTATTAAAGTTCTGTCTATTTGGATTAGTGTTAGTATTATTAAAATTTTGTAAATTATCACCATACCTAGTATTATTGTTATATGATTGTCTATATTGTTGATTATCATTTTTATTATATTGAAAGTTATTGTTGTTTTTTCTGTTGTTATTATTACTTGTCATATTGCCTCTTTGTATTCTTTGAATAAAATTAATAAAACTATCTATTGTTTGAATATTTTGTACAGTTACGGTTTGCACAACATCAGCATCAAAATGTCTAGATACATTTAAGACCGTTTCATCCTCTCTAAGTGGTGGTTCTAAATATTTTGCAACTGTTATCAATTCCAATGCATAATCTACCATATTTGATTTTAAATTTTGATTATACTTTCCAAAATATAGAATTTCTCTAAACTTGGCTTGCTCTAATTCACCCCAATAATAATTTAAAAATTTATTTTCAAATGTTTGAAAATTATCTAAATCATTCTCAATACTAGCAACCCAAGTTGCTGCATTGTCATTTAATGTCACTCTAATATAATCTTTAATATCATTAATATTATTCACAAATCTTAATTTATGTTTTAAACTATTTATGTATACTCTAGGATGCAAATTTTTTATTACCAGAGAATTTAATCCCAGTCTCATTTGTTAAATTTAAGTAAGGTCTCCCTATGTCTCTCATTTGTGAAATATCATCTATTCTCTGTTCCACATTTCTTATTTGATTACTATTTATTTGGATATTTTGTTGTATATCGTCTAATTTTTCTTCTGTGTTTCTCCTGTCTTCGTTAATTTTAACTTCTAAGTTACATTTCTGTAACTCTATTTTCTGTTCTATATCTATTTTATTATCTTGAATAATCCTCTTTACTTCTGTCCTCTCATTGTCTATCCTTTTCTTGTAGTCATTCCGTATACTTTTTATTTCATTTGCAACTTTTTTCTCTGCAGCTTCAAGTTTTTTATCCATTTGTTTTTCCATTTGTTTTACAATTTTATTATTATTATCTTCTATTTTCTTTTCTAATTTTCTATAATTCTCTTCCAATTTCTGTTCCATTTTTTTCATGTCCTCTTTGACTTCTTTTGAATTCTCTTCCATTTTTTTCGTATTCTCTTCCATTTTCTGTTCTATTTTTTTTATGTCTTCTTTGACTTCTTTTGAATTCTCTTCCATTTTTTTCGTATTCTCTTCCATTGTCTTGTTCATCTGCATCATTAATGACATCAAAGCTGCCATATTGACATTTTCCTCTCTTTCTGGATTCATTTCTGCAGTATCTTGTGGAACTTGAACTAAACTCTCCTCTTGTATAGGTTGTGTTTCTACTTCCACATCTTCTTCATTCTTTTTGCTTCTTGTACCTTTCTTTCCTTGAGACATTTTGAGACTTTACTTGTTCAAATATAATTAAAAATAAAATCTATAATTTTTTTTTTTTACTGATAATTAATTTAATTATATGAGAGCACTTATCTTCCCAAACTAATTCTTTTAAATAGAGAGCCACCGCGTTGGGTGCCAAATTGTTATGATGTGTTTTTTTGTTTGAATGATGAGCAATGAGTATTTTTAATAATATAATATATAGGGTTTTTATCGCGGTTCTCAAAGAATTAGCTTGTAAGTACTTTTTTAAATTATCTTTATTATAACTATTATGAAACACACATATATATCTAACCTAGCCAATGTAAATTTAAAATAAACTATCTTTAAATTGATACTCTTATAAAACTAATTAAATTCTATAGACAATCTAAAATTTAAACAAAACTATCTTCAAAATTGAAATTGTTATGACACTAACTAAATTATATTAACAAAATTTTGTACCTTTCTTTCACTGAATGCCTAAATGAACTGTTTTCTACTATATAGATTCTAATCACCACTGAATGTCTTCGTACTTCAGTTATCCTTGTTTTTTGTGAAATTACTTTTTCCA
This sequence comes from Diabrotica undecimpunctata, assembly GCF_040954645.1. Taxonomy (NCBI): domain Eukaryota; kingdom Metazoa; phylum Arthropoda; class Insecta; order Coleoptera; family Chrysomelidae; genus Diabrotica; species Diabrotica undecimpunctata. Next base: position 73,917,382 of record NC_092811.1, on the reverse strand, counting down.
ATTATCAGCTTCTACCAATTTAAGATATAGTTTTCTTCACCAGCATTTATACACCACCAACCAAACCAGCAAACAGCATTTATATTTATTCTTCTTTTCAATATACCAATATCCAATTATTATAAGTTGATTTATACTAATCTCCAACCATAATATAATTTAATTTCTTCCAATATACCTTTTTTTATCTTCAATAATTATTTGTGTATAATTATAAATGTGCATTAAATTATATGCATAATTTTTAATCTTCATTTAACTCACTATATTAAACTATTGGACTATTTGTACTTGATTCACTGACTCTTAACTAACTTTCATAATAAACTGCTTGACTTCTGACTAAAAACTTAAAAACTGCCCTCTTGAATCCAAATCACGGGTATTTATATGTTTTTGGATTTCTAGAACCATCTGGTAAGAGATCATGTTCCAATTTGTTCTATTACCTCTATATAGATGTTCTCGAAAAAAATATCTGTTCGATCCACCGCCATAATCATTATTTCGAGAATGTTCGACCGTAAACAATAGTCAAATTCTGCACTCTGGAGAAATCGTTAATGTTCCATTGATAATTTTGTTGACATTTAGGCTTTTCAGATCAGAATAAACATTTAAATCATCAAATATATATAAATTAAACACCTCAAACCAACATTATTATTATAACCCCACTTATATTCGTATTATGATTAATTTCTATCTGTCAATCCACTGTATAGTTGGTTGCCTAAGCACATGGCTCACTTAAAAATATCTACAAAATCATAACTACTAAAATACAACTTTTTACAATTATTATATGCTAATTTCTTAAAATGCCCTCACATAAATAATTTTTATAAAATTCTCTAGTATATAACTTATTTAAAACAACCAAATATCTAATATTATGTAGTATATAACTTATAAATTATTTTCTATAAACCCTAATCGTATCAATATATATATATATATATATATATATATATATATATATATATATATATATATATATATATATATATATATATATATATATGCAAGATTTGATCTTCCCTGTCTATAGCAACTTTTGTCTTTTAATTTGAGTTTTTCTTCTGTTTTACCTCTTGAGAAGTATTTTGTAAAGCTGACAAAATAAATATATTGACCGACAGCTTTTGTGGTCATTGGAGTTTTTGCCAGGTTTAAGCAAGGCAACAACTTTGTCTTTGCTTTGTTTGTCTGTAGACTTTGGATATCAGTAACTGTTGTATTTTTGGTCCAAATTTTATAATAAGCTTTGTGCTCAGATCTTCTGTCAGTGCCGTACTATTCTTCAATATATACGTAGATAGTGGATCCAAGCTCAACATCGTTAAAAGGTTCCTTCAGCTGACTGGTTTTGTCCTCTCTCATTTTAAGTTTTTCTTTGCTTCTTTGCCGGCAGAGATAGCACTTTCACATTTATTATGTGATTTTCTGCGATCAGCTTAATACCAAATACACTATTTTTTGCCCTCTATGTATTTTCTGCACTAGAAATACGTCACATTTGTGCTAAGCGCATATGTCTGATAAGGTTAAGTAAAGTAAAGTGTCTTTACCTCTAGATATGCTCTTAATATTTAGACATTATTAGAATAATTGATCCTAAAAAGGACCGATTTGACAAATATCATATTATCCGGGTGATTCTGATTAGCCGATTTATTAATTATTCATTACCCAGGGTACAACTGATTAAGGTGGTCTTATTTGTACTCAAATTTTCGTAAAGGCTTCTCTTTTGAACCCCATAAGAAATGGCTAATTAACTTTTCATTAAAAATAATTTTACATACTGTTACTTTTCGACGATATTTCGAATCAGATTTGTATAGTAATAAGTATAGTTAATATGGAGTCTCTTTGTGAAAAGTAAATGAGTTTGTAATATCGGTCACAATTCATATATGAATGATAAGGACATAAACGGTTAAAATAAGTGCACAGAATTTTAACTAAATATATCGGCGCCATTCTTCAGGAGATGGATTTATCCCAGAGATTAAAGGTTAAATGTATATTCCAGGTTCTATTTACGTATTTTCATTACTAAAAAAGTATATTTAAAATAAAGGCCTTAAGATATCTATCTTTAGATTCTATGGAAATTAGAGTCTATGGAAATTAGCAAATTAAAAAATACAGACATAATTCTGAATGACAAAATTGAGACAAACAGTTGTCTCAAGTATTGTTTATATTTTAAAGGTTATCGTCATAGTATAGTCAGAACGCAACAAGGTTCTATTGGCTTTTCTGCTTTTTGTCTCCTCATTCCTATTGAAAACTTAGCCACGTAAATAACGTTTTAAAAATATTATGTCAATATTTCTGAAGTGCCTTTCCCGAGATAATTTTTTTAAGCCTAGTTCGTTTGACTACATGTAATGGATTTGATAGTTCCCAACAGATAAGTATTGATTGTAGGTTGGATAGCAGGTGATTGTACAGGCATATGTTGATAAATATGATGGGTCGGTAGGTAGTCCCATTCTTCCTAAATCTGACCATATGTTACCTCCCCTGTTGATTCGTTGACGTCCTAAGGGCATTTTTTTTCTCGGGGAATTCTCCCAGTTTAACTTGGCAATGCAGTTATTATTATCCTTTGGATGTAGCCAGCGTAACTTTGGCGTTGAGATTTAGTCTCTTGTATGACGTTGCTATCTTTATATATCTGTTAGACCTTGGCATTAGTTCCGGTTCGGTATTGGTTAGTATTCGGACCTTTGTAAGTTGGAAAATAATTCTGATGGCTTTTCTAGTAATCCTGATCTAATTAATACCTAAGTTGTACTTACATTGTTTTGTCAGCGTTCTCGTCACATTTTCAGTCAATAGCACTGGTTTAATCACTGTTTTATATATCCTGATTTTAGGGATTTGTATTAGACTTCGGAATTTAAAAGTGTTATGTGGGTTATATTTACATTAGTTAGCTACCTGAATATTCCATTTTATTTCTTATGTGACAGCGTTATCTACGATACCTAAAACGCTGCAATCTTTCAAAATTATATGGGTTTATTGTTACGTTATGCCCTACTCTACGTCCTCTCTCTTGTATGTTAAAGAAAATTTATTTAGTTTTCTCATTACTTACTATCAGACCGTTTTTTGCTGCTAATAGCATTATTTTATAGCGTTCTAATATTTAATCTATGGATTAAATCCGGATAGCAAATAGATATTTTTCACTTTCTCGGAGAAATAATATTCTAACATACAAAATCCTATTAAATTGCCAAAACCTTTCTTGCATATTATATTTACGTATGAGGGACAGCAGCAATATCAGTACCATAATAAGGCGTATAGTCCTCGACTGGCTAATCGTTGGATAATTGGAAGCATGAGTGTAGCAGTTTTAATGTTTTCGGGACTGCTACCTGGTATCGGGGAGCAGAGATATCAGTACCAAGTTAGTGCATATAGGAATTGTTGCTTGAACTTTATTATTATTAAACAGCACTATATTTCCTAGTAAAATCGTCATGACTTTACAGTAAGACAAATTTTCGAACGTTGGTTATGGAAACATCATGTACATACCACCGGATTACCTAGATCGACATTCAGTAAAATTCTTTTAATAATGATACGGGAGTAATAATATAAATATCTGGGAGTTTACATCAACAAAGAATTAGATTCAGACTAAGAAATCAGGGTACGAGTAGAAATGGCAAGGGCAGCGTTCTTAAAATTCAAGCAATTGTTCTGTGACAAAAATCCTAATACTGCGCTGAGCTTTGTTGAATGTTACGTCTGGTCTCAACTATTGTATGGAGTAGAAATATGGACGGTAAAAGCGCAAATAGTTAGGAAGCTTCAAGCCGTTGAATTTTAGATATACCGTAGAATGTTGAGAATTCCATGGACTGCCAGGGTCACCAATGAGGAAGTGCTGAGACAAAAAATTGTTGAGAACAATAAAAGTACGCAGGACTGCATACCTGAGATACATACTAAGAAATATAAAGTCTTCTGCAGGCCATCATGCAGGGTAGAGTCGATGACAAAAAGGGAATAGGTAGAAAGAGGAAGTCATGGCTGCGAAATATTCGTGACTGGACAAACATGACTGTAGACGAATTATTCCACGTTGCAAAAGACAGAGATACTTTTAGAAATGTGGTCGCCAACCTCCGTTAATGGGGACGGCATAGGAAGAAAAAGAATGATAAGCTAAACAAAAAAAAAACAGAGATGAAGATCGGCGCCAAGAAACTCTGTGTTATAAAACAGTTGAATAAAATACAGATTCTCGATTCAAATATTCAAAAATTTAATGAACAGCTTACTAAAATAGAAATAGCGTCTATTTAAAATGCAATCCATTAATGGCTCAAGGTACAAAGCAGTCCTAGCATCTGCTAATCATATTGATCTTATAAGAAACTCTCTCCCGTCCGCAAACGACATCTTCAACAAAGTGAAGAGAGCACGAAAAACGTTTCACTTAAAATCAACAAAATAAAAACCAAATACAAGCGAATCAACAGAAGAAAGCAATTCAATACATCTAGATAAAATATTAAAGTTAACAACTATAATTTCGAAAGTATGGAACACTTTAAATATCTTAGATTAATAATCACGGTTAATAATAATGTCACTAAAGAAATACAGAGCATAATTCACTTAACACCTATTTTAATACATGAATGCGAATCATGGACAATGACTAAAACAAATAAGGAAGAACTCCGAATATTTGAAAGAAAAATAATAAGAAAACTTTTTTAACCTCATTATCATATTGCTACAAATATGTATAGAATAATAACACATACTAAATAAAGAAAGCTCTTATAAATATCTTGTTTATTAAAATAAATCGCTTAAGGTAGATCGGACACATGCATAGACGCCAAGATGTCAAACTTGGTTAAAAAACGTAAACTAATTTTTGAAACCAAATTCAGTATTTTGCTTTAATCTGTGCCTTCTAAGAATTGCAAGGAAAAACAGACGTTGATAAAAATGTTATTAGAGACATGGGGAATCTAAAAATTGCATTCCACAACATATCTCCTCAACTAAGCAAAAATCCTTAACGAATTGGTTTCTAGTACTCGTACAGAGTATATCGGAATAAAAGGAAAAAGACAGTTAAGCAAGAAGAAGAGTGCAAGCATTTACGTTTTAAGGGTGAATGGATGTGCGCCCCATTTTTAGCTGACAAGCTTGCGGAGCATACTATTTCTGGTCCTTAGTTTGCCTTTTAGTTTTAAACAAGATTCTGTGATTGACTACGTGCGATATAAACTATCTACAAGGTATTTATAGGAAATTCAGAGTTCAAAGATTTCATCACACTATTGGATGTTCAGTTTTGTGAAAGCGCCTGTGTTGGGAAAATTGAAGGATCGCTCCTAAGATTTTCGGGGTTTGGCTTAAAATTAAATCTTAGTTTATTTTTATTATATTTAAGGCATCTATTAGATTTTTTTCCACTGCAGCAACAAAAGTTTTTGGTTATGCAATGTATCGTCTACATGAAAATTCTAGTATCTACTGGTATCTGTTGATCATTTGTGTAAATGTAATACAGTGTAGGTGCCATTACGCTACCCCAAGCGAGACCGTTTGTCTGCGTTCTCCATATTACCATTGAATGATGAAAATGAAAATCTTCTGTTCTGTAGATATACGCAGATAAAACGATGTTTACAGTTTGTCATACAGTTTTTGGAGAAATGTCCTCTAATTTAATGTGTCGTAGGCGGCATTTAGATTGACAAATACCACCCCTGATACCTGATATCTTTCGTACCCGTTGTTGCTTTTTGCAACAACGGGTACGTTATTACGTACGTTATAAGTATTACGAATAAAAATAAATAAGCAAAAAGAATATAAGTGAACCATATTTAAAATAAGTGACAGAAAAAAGAATATTATATATATACATTTACTTGTAAATTAAAAATAAAATAATCGTATGCCTGACAACGAAAGATACAAAATTTACAAGCGACAAAGTATTTTTTAAAACAATAAGACCGAACATATTATATGTAATAATTGTAATAGATATGTTCGCTAGAATCAAATTACCATAAAGTCACCGAAATATTTTATCTGAGTAATGACTCACTACTGATTGCTACCTTACGTTATACGATACATTTATAGTTAAAAGCGAAATTAGGTGTTATGCCTCCTTAATATTTTAGTATATGTTACAAGTGTATCCATGTATAATATATGTGTATCTAAAGTATTATAGTAAGATATTGAATTACCCTACATTTAAAAATCGAAATATTGAAATTAGACAGTAAAAAATTATAATTTTAAGATTGATTTATAAATTATTATGATTTAGATTTTATTACTTTATGAAACAAATATTGTACATCATAAAACGTAGCAATCGAAACATCGGAACGTACATTTATATAATAAATTTTTCAGTGTCAATGCATTAAAAAAAAATACTAATACATAAAAATTGCCTTTTCCAAGCTTATAACAGACACTAACTTAAGTTTAAAAATAATTAAAGCAAGTAATATAAATTACCCCCATAAAATATTTAACTACATTAACCAAGTATCTGTGAAATTTTGGGATGACTAAATTGATTGATATTAGAATAAATTTGAAGTTCCAAAACGTACCTGCTGTAAAATTTGAAAGTCCACGACTAATCATATTATTGGCAACATCGCAAGAGTTTAGTTGTGTACGAGAAAAAATATATACGGATCCCAAAAGTGTTTTAACCTATTACAGAGTTCACTTAATCCTACGTGTTGCTTGGAGTCTACATAAAGCGCTACGCAGATAATAATATACACGGTGTCTACTGGAGTTAGTATAATACCGTTTTAGAACGGAGCTTACATTAACCGCTAGATGTATATATATATATATATATATATATATATATATATATATATATATATATATATATATTGGTATGATGTATTTTTTGTTTGAATGATGAGCAATGAGTATTTTTAATAATATAGGGTTTTTATCGCGGTTCTCAAAGAATTAGTTTGTAAGTACTTTTTTAAATTATCTTTATTATAACTATTATGGAACACACATATATATCTAACCTAGCCAATGTAAATTTAAAATAAACTATCTTTAAATTGATACTCTTATAACACTAATTAAATTCTATAGACAATGTAAAATTTAAACAAACTATCTTCAAAATTGAAATTGTTATGACACTAACTAAATTATATTAACAAAATTTTGTACCTTTCTTTCACTGAATGCCTAAATGAACTGTTTTCCACTATATAGATTCTAATCACCACTGAATGTCTTCGTACTTCGGTTATCCTTGTTTTTGTGAAATTACTTTTTCCAATTATCAGCTTCTACCAATTTAAGATATAGTTTTCTTCACCAGCATTTATACACCACCAGCAAACACCATTTATATTTATTCTTCTTTTCAATATACCAATATCCAATTATTATAAGTTGATTTATATTAATCTCCAATCATAATATAATTTTAATTCCTTCCAATGTCCATCCAATATTCTTCTAATATACTTTTATAATCTTCAATAATTATTTGTGTATAATTATAAATGTGCATTAAATATATGCATAATTTTTAATCTTCATTTAACTCACTATATTAAACAATTTGACTATCTCCAACTAACTTTCATATTTCTTATTAAACTGCTTGACTGACTTACTAAAACTGTGAACAATTGACTTCACTCACTAATTGTGTCTATCTTCTACTAACTTTCATAATAAACTGGCATGACTTCTGACTAAAAACTGCCTAAACTGCCATCTTGAATCCAAATCACGGGTATTTATATCCTTTTGGATATTCCAGAACCATCTGGTAAGAGATCATGTTCCAATTTGTTCCATTACTTCCATATAGATGTTCTCGAAAAAATTATCTGTTCGATCCACCGCCATAATCATTATTTCGAGAATGTTCGACTGTAAACAATGGTCACACTCTACACTCTGGATAATTCGTTAATGTTCCATTGATAATTTTGTTGACATTTAGGCTTTTCAGATCAGAATAAACATTTAAATTAGTAACTAACACTCTAATTTAATAAAATACACATTTCAAACAATATATTATTATAACCCCACTTTATATTCCCAATTATGATTAATTTCTATCTGTCAATCACTTCGAGAGTATTTTTGGTTGCCTATGCACATGGCTCACTTAAATCTATTTACAACATTAAAATTACTAAAATACAACTTTTTACAATTATTATATGCTAATTTCTTAAAATGCCCTCACATAAATAATTTTTATAAAATTCTCTAGTATATAACTTATTTAAAACAACCCAATATCTAATATTATGTAGTATATAACTTATAAATTATTTTCTATAAACCCTAATCGTCACAATACCCCAAAAATAATATTTAAAATAAATAATTTACTTATTATTTTTTTAAATATTAATTTTCTCATACCTTATTAAATTTAATAAATCAAAATTTTTTTTATTTAAAATGTGTTAAATACATCCCTGTTCGCTGTCTATATCAAAGCAGAGAACAACGGATCACAGTTCGGCTATTCTATGGTCAAACTGTCATGTCAAATGGAGAGAATAAAATATAACCTTAATTAAAAATATAATGGATATTGTGTTCTGTTTATTTATAGACAAAATCTAGGAATTATTTCCATTCAACAGGCTTTTATCCATATGAATTGGTAAGTTTTACACTTTTTATAAAGACATTTACACAATTAGTTCTGTATCTAACCCCAAATTATGATTTTTAGGGTACCAAACAATTTCCATATGTACAAAATTCAACAAGTATGATGTCAAATTGATTCAAAATAATGAAATCTACCATCTATTTAACAAATCAAGTCTATTGAATAAAATGGATATATCAGTAAGTTATTAGTATTAAGTTTATAACCTAAATATATCACTACTTTTTGAAAAATTGTACATTTTTCTTGATTTATTTTTAGTCCAACTTTGTCTAATCTATTTATTATAATTTTTAGGTGTTTCTCATGATCTTCAGCAGTTTTAGAAAAAATTAATATATCATCAATGTAGTGAATTACAAAATGTTCATATTGATCCAAAATATCATGAAGACATCTACATAGAGCACTGCAAGATGATTGAAGTCCAAATGGTACTACTTTGAATTGATATACTACTCCATCTATCTGAAATCCTGTATACTGTCTACTTTTTCTTTCTAGAGGTATTAACCAAAAACTATGCTGTAAATCGATTTTAGTGAAAAATGACATTCCTGTAATTCTTCCTAGTATTCCATCTATACTCATTGGTGCTTCAAATTGCTTTTCAGTAATCTTGTTAATATTCCTTGCATCCAAACATAACCTGATTTCACCTGATCTTTTTCGTACTACTACTATGGGGTTGATAAAACGTGTGTCTGCCTTCTGAATGATCCCATCTTCTAACATATTATTAATTGTTTTGTTTACTTCTTCTCTGTATTTATATGGTATTGGGTATGATTTTGTTTTAAAATCTTTTTCTTCTTTAACTTTTATACTATGGATATAATTTTGTGCAATTCTATTTTCTTTATTGACAAGTCCCTTGTGTTGCTGCAATATGGAAATGACTATTGATTTATATTCTTCAGGGCAATTTAAAACTTTCATTATATCTTCTTCTTTACAAATAAAATTATTCTTCATTATGTACTCATTATTCCTTGCTTCCAATTTTACGCACTCCGCCTCGTAGGCATCCATCTGCTTAAAATTTCCATTCCTTAAATATTCACTACAATAATTATTCTTTACATTCTTTTGGGACATTTCCCTATCATCAAAATACATTTCTCCTTCATAAACATTATTATTTTCTTTTAATAATATCCTATCAACTCTTATTCCTTCTTCTACCTCATCTTTCTGCATAAATTTAATTATTTGCCCTTCCAAAGTTACCATTTTTTCTTCAAAATCTATCTTTACTTTCTTCTTTTCCAATTCATCATTTCCCATTAATATATCAACACATAAATCCTTGACAATAAATCCTTGCATATTAATTTCTTTATTAAGAATATTAATTTTAAAATTGGCTAGTTTATCAATTTCACCCAACTTCTTATTATTTGCACCAATAATTTTAATTTTTGGAATCTTTATTATATCTGATAGTTTTAATGTATTAAAAATAAAATTCTCCGAGACTAAAGTACTTTCTGAACCAGTATCTATCATAATCTTAATCATTTTATTTTTGGCCAAAGCATTTATATAAATTAAATTAATAGATTCAATAATTTTCTCTTCATCTAAAGAAATAAATTCAGAAGGTTTTTCATAATAGCAATGGCCTAACTTGTAATTCAGAAAGTTTACTGCACAAAATTTTGATTATTAGAATTGTCAGATTGTATCTGACCACTTGAATCTGATGTCCTATGTCCTTCCCTACTATGACTTCTACTCACATTTTCTTGCCTTGTACTATTTCGTTCCCTATCTTCGCAGCTTCTATTCCTTCGAACACAATTTACCTGTCTGTTATAGTTAGGTCGCTCTGTATTTCTTCTATTGTTAAAATCTTGTCTATTATTATTAGTACTGTTATTAAAATGTTGTCTATTATAACTAGTATTGTTATTACAATTTTGTCTAATTTGATTACTGTTATTATTATTAAAATTTTGTAAACTATCACCATACCTAGTATTATTGTTATATGATTGTCTATATTGTTGATTATCATTTTTATTATATTGAAAGTTATTGTTGTTTTTTCTGTTGTTATTATTACTTGTCATATTGCCTCTTTGTATTCTTTGAATAAAATTAATAAAACTATCTATTGTTTGAATATTTTGTACAGTTACGGTTTGCACAACATCAGCATCAAAATGTCTAGATACATTTAAGACTGTTTCATCCTCTCTAAGTGGTGGTTCTAAATATTTTGCAACTGTTATCAATTTCAATGCATAATCTACCATATTTGATTTTAAATTTTGATTATACTTTCCAAAATATAGAATTTCTCTAAACTTGGCTTGCTCTAATTCACCCCAATAATAATTTAAAAATTTATTTTCAAATGTTTGAAAATTATCTAAATCATTCTCAATACTAGCAAACCAAGTTGCTGCATTGTCATTTAATGTCATTCTAATATAATCTTTAATATCATTAATATTATTCACCAATCTTAATTTATGTTTTAAACTATTTATGTATACTCTAGGATGCAAATTTTTTATATTACCAGAGAATTTAATCCCAGTCTCATTTGTTAAATTTAAGTAAGGTCTCCCTATGTCTCTCATTTGTGAAATATCATCTATTCTCTGTTCCACATTTCTTATTTGATTACAATTTATTTGGATATTTTGTTGTATATCGTCTAATTTTTCTTCTGTGTTTCTCCTGTCTTCGTTAATTTTTACTTCTAAGTTACATTTCTGTAACTCTATTTTCTGTTCTATATCTATCTTATTATCTTGAATAATCCTCTTTACTTCTGTCCTCTCATTTTCTATCCTTTTCTTGTAGTCATTCCGTATACTTTTTATTTCATTTGCTACTTTTTTCTCTGCAGCTTCAAGTTTTTTATCCATTTGTTTTACAATTTTATTATTATTATCTTCTATTTTCTTTTCTAATTTTCTATGATTCTCTTCCAATTTCTGTTCCATTTTTTTTATGTCTTCTTTGACTTCTTTTAAATTCTCTTCCATTTTTTGTTCTATTTTTTTCATGTCTTCTTTGACTTCTTTTGAATTCTCTTCCATTTTTTTCGTATTCTCTTCTATTGTCTTGTTCATCTGCATCATTAATGCCATCAAAGCTGCCATATTGACATTTTCCTCTCTTTCTGGATTCATTTCTGCAGTATCTTGTGGAGCTTGTACTAAACTCTCCTCTTTTATAGGTTGTGTTTCTACTTCCACATCTTCTTCATTCTTTTTGGTTCTTGTACCCTTCTTTCCTTGAGACATTTTGAGACTTTACTTGTTCAAATATAATTAAAAATAAAATCTATAATTTTTTCTTTCTACTGATAATTAATTAAATTATATGAGAGCACTTATCTTCCCAAACTAATTCTTTTAAATAGAGAGCCACCGCGTTGGGTGCCAAATTGTTATGATGTATTTTTTGTTTGAATGATGAGCAATGAGTATTTTTAATAATATAGGGTTTTTATCGCGGTTCTCAAAGAATTAGTTTGTAAGTACTTTTTTAAATTATCTTTATTATAACTATTATGGAACACACATATATATCTAACCTAGCCAATGTAAATTTAAAATAAACTATCTTTAAATTGATACTCTTATAACACTAATTAAATTCTATAGACAATGTAAAATTTAAACAAACTATCTTCAAAATTGAAATTGTTATGACACTAACTAAATTATATTAACAAAATTTTGTACCTTTCTTTCACTGAATGCCTAAATGAACTGTTTTCCACTATATAGATTCTAATCACCACTGAATGTCTTCGTACTTCGGTTATCCTTGTTTTTGTGAAATTACTTTTTCCAATTATCAGCTTCTACCAATTTAAGATATAGTTTTCTTCACCAGCATTTATACACCACCAGCAAACACCATTTATATTTATTCTTCTTTTCAATATACCAATATCCAATTATTATAAGTTGATTTATATTAATCTCCAATCATAATATAATTTTAATTCCTTCCAATGTCCATCCAATATTCTTCTAATATACTTTTATAATCTTCAATAATTATTTGTGTATAATTATAAATGTGCATTAAATATATGCATAATTTTTAATCTTCATTTAACTCACTATATTAAACAATTTGACTATCTCCAACTAACTTTCATATTTCTTATTAAACTGCTTGACTGACTTACTAAAACTGTGAACAATTGACTTCACTCACTAATTGTGTCTATCTTCTACTAACTTTCATAATAAACTGGCATGACTTCTGACTAAAAACTGCCTAAACTGCCATCTTGAATCCAAATCACGGGTATTTATATCCTTTTGGATATTCCAGAACCATCTGGTAAGAGATCATGTTCCAATTTGTTCCATTACTTCCATATAGATGTTCTCGAAAAAAATATCTGTTCGATCCACCGCCATAATCATTATTTCGAGAATGTTCGACTGTAAACAATGGTCACACTCTACACTCTGGATAATTCGTTAATGTTCCATTGATAATTTTGTTGACATTTAGGCTTTTCAGATCAGAATAAACATTTAAATTAGTAACTAACACTCTAATTTAATAAAATACACATTTCAAACAATATATTATTATAACCCCACTTTATATTCCCAATTATGATTAATTTCTATCTGTCAATCACTTCGAGAGTATTTTTGGTTGCCTATGCACATGGCTAACTTAAATCTATTTACAACATTAAAATTACTAAAATACAACTTTTTACAATTATTATATGCTAATTTCTTAAAATGCCCTCACATAAATAATTTTTATAAAATTCTCTAGTATATAACTTATTTAAAACAACCCAATATCTAATATTATGTAGTATATAACTTATAAATTATTTTCTATAAACCCTAATCGTCACAATATATATATATATATATATATATATATATATATATATATATATATATATATATATATATATCTATATATATATATATATATATATATATATCTATATATATATATATATATATATATATATATATATATATATATTGTTATGCTATTTAAATTGTATTATATTGCTTACTTAGGAAAAATCCTGTCTATATTTATTAAATGAACTAATCTCCAATTAATCACAATAAATCAGCATTAATTAATTACAATCTCAGGCTATTTAAATTGTACGATTTACCTTTGATCGTGGATTCAAAATATTTTCCAATTGGCGTCCTAATCGGGATAGGTAATATGATCTGAATAAAATACATAGAATTTCAACTGAACTATATGTGAGATGTCCTTTATTTTAATGAAATTTTATATAACAATCAATCCTGTAATATTTGCAATATACCAACTTTAAATATATGAGAAGTTGTTTTCTATCATGGACCCAAATGTTATTTTACATTGATTTTTAATATGTGTTATAACTAAGCTCTTTTTATAATTCCTTTTTTTTTTAAGTGATCGCAAAATTAAATGTCTCTATTATTTATTCAATTTATTTAATTAATAAATGAAAATCACACTCCGGCTCTAATGAAATTTGACTGACCTTTCCTTCTCTGCCGTTGCAATTCTATGGCCACGCCACAACAAAAAAAAAACCTTTCTCTGCTTCTGCTCCTATTGTGGTCCAGATGACGTACACCTTTCTCCTATCTGTCCTTGTATCTCCCAATGTTTCCGGCTTCGTCTGCTATTAATATTCTTAGGCCCTTTGGTTTTCTATCTCTCTGTACCCCGTTCCTCACACTGGTCAGCTTTTACACCGCAAATAAACACACCCGGTAAATTACGTCTTCGGGACTTCAAACAAACACAAATCACAAAGCTCCTTCCTTCTTGGACGACGAAAACTGACTAACCAACTTTTTTTTCTCTCTCCTATCTCATAGCCAAAATCAACCTCCTTGCATTCAAAAATTGACCAATAAAAATCATCCACCTCTTGTGACGTATATCATTACCACCCAACTCTTTCTATAAAACGTCATTCGGGTTATTCCAGAAAACAAACCTTCTTTAATTATTCTAACTAAATCTATCTGCTTTACAAATATTTCTTACTAATAGCTACAAACGATACCTGTTTCTCAATTCAATGTCTTTTGTTAATAAACTTTTACCGATATAATCTTTCGGGGAGAAAACCACCGCAAATCCCGGTCTATTGTTCAACACTTTCTATCTACACTTTTATTCCGGGTAAAACCATTCCACAATACCCGACTTATTTAAATTTCTTATCGATAATATTTGAAAGTCTTGTCTCTGAGGCCTAATGAACAATTCTTCGAACAACTTAAAATACATATTTTGTCTTATACAGGATGTTTGAAAATTCATATGCCCGTGTCTTTATGAAATATCAATAATTTTAATTTTTATTTAAGTAATAAAATTTGTATATCGGTTTTTTATTGCTTATGGACATTCAAAAGTACAACAAATCCCCGCCTTTGTAATCGATAAAATTTATCAATTTATGCAACTAAATTTTCTCGAGGCAAAATAAACGCACTTCCTGTATGCTATCTGTACTTATGCTACGTATTATCCTATCCTACTATCTACTTTATACAAATTTAAATCTTCATTCGTGATATTTATATACATCATGGATATTATAAATACCTCTGATCTTTTCAGAATCCATATGTTTCAACTCATAGCTGTTTACTCCATCTTCGTTGTTGACTATGTATGGCCCTTCGAAAACAGGCATCAATTTTGCGCAAATACCGGTCTGAAGATTTGACACTCTTAATGCTCTTACCATTACTTTGTCACCCTTTTGGAAAGTTACTGGTCTTCGTTTCCTATTATGACCCTGTCTCTGGATGTATTTCTCATTGCTTCTTCTTAATCTCCTCTGAACGATTTCTATAACCTGTCGATACTCTCTTTGTTCTGGATCTTCCCACGGTCTTATCGGCATGACGCCTTTCATGATGTATTCTGGTGTTTCTTTCGTTACTGTACTTGGCATGGAATTTAGGTACATCTCTATTTCTCCCAATTTTCTGTCCCATCGCCGATGTTGACCATCCGTTGCAATACGAAGAAATTTCGTTACCTCTTGTATAAATCGCTCAGAAGGATTACTTTGGGGATGCCTGATGCTTACAAAGTTCGTCTCGATTCCCCGTTCTCTAAGCTGTCCCTTGAAACGATCATTTCGGAAGTACGTTGCATTGTCTAGTAAAATTTTTCTTGGGATTCCTACCGTAGCGATGAAATTGTCTATTTTTCTCAATATTTCTTCCCCTTTTGTGGTGCGGCAACTATATAATTTTACGTATTTTGAGAACACATCCACCATCACCAGAATATGCTTGTTCCTTTGCGTGGTCACAATTAGATCGCTTAACATGTCGATGGCTATAATGTCCAGGTTGTTCCGGGATACAATGCTCTTTGCAATATTTTCGTTTTTAAAATTCCTGCTCTTGTATTTCTGGCATACTTCGCATTTCTGTGTGATCTCTTTTGCAATGCGGTAATCTTGTCGACTGATGTAGTTTTCCCTAAATACAAGCCATACCTTTCTACTGCCAATATGTCCATTTTCCTCGTGTAGTTTCTTGATGATTCTTTCTGCCAATGTTGGTGTCACTAAATATAATTCCTTTCCGTCTATTCTCTTAAAAAATATCTCGTTTTCTAGCTCTGCTCTTCTCTTTTCTCTTTCTTCTAGGCCTTCCTGGTCGGTCCTTATCTCATTTAACGAAAATATCCCTTCGTCTTGTCTCAGTATATTCAATCCCACATGTAATGTAATTGTCTCCTTTTTTCCTGTATCTTCGTCCCGTGTTAAAGCGTCAGCTATTATGTTGTCTTTCCCTTTGATGTATCGAAATTGGAAATCATACTCTTGTAAGAGCAGAATGCCTCTGTGTATTCTGTTATTTACCAATCGATTCTTCATGATGTGTATCAATGCTGCATGATCCGTTTCGATGGTGAATTTAGCTCCCAATAAGTAAAACCTTAATTTGTTTACGCAAAATAGTACACTGGCGAATTCCAACTCGGTGACACTGTATTTTCTCTCATGTGTTTTAGTCACTCGAGATATAAAACATATCGGAACCTCTTGGCCGTTTTGTATTTGCGACAACACTCCTGCAAATTTCTGTATCGACGCATCCGTACGGAGTATAAACGGCAAATTGTAAATAGGGTGATATATTTTTGTTCCTTTAGCAAATTCTTGTTTCAATATTTTGAAAGCTTCCTCCTGTTCTTCTTTCCAATTCCATTTTGTCCCTTTCTTTAACAATTTTATTAAAGGAATTTCTTTTTGGCTTAAATCGGGAATTAATTTCTTGAAATAATTTATCGTACCGAGAAACCCTCGCAATGTTTTTAGATTTGTTGGTCTTGGGTATTCGTCGATGAGCTTTACTCTGTCCTCGGCTAGACTTACAGTTTCGGTGTCAAGTTTGAAACCCAAATAAATCACTTCCTTTTGAAAAAATTGACATTTTTCAATGTTTAGTTTTAATCCCGCTGTGTCCAATTCTTTCAAAATTATTTTGATATGTTCCACATGACTCTGCATATCTTGTGAAAAAATTAATAAATCGTCGATGTAATGGACGATGAACTCTTCATGGTGATTCAAAATGGTATGCAAAGCTCGTACAAGTGCTGCACAGGCGCTTTGTAATCCAAACGGAACTACCTTAAATCGGTATACTATACCATCAATTGAAAAGGCAGTGTAGTTTCTACACTTTTCAGCCAAAGGTATTAACCAAAAACTATGCTTTAGATCAATTTTTGAGAAAATATGTGATCCCGTGATCCTTCCAAAAATGGCCTCGATATTTAACGGTGATTCATATTGTGATACTGTGTGTTGGTTGATATTTCGGGCATCTAAACAGAGTCTTAACTCTCCACTGCTCTTCTTCACTATCACAATTGGGTTAATATAGGGTGAGTCACATCTCTCAATGATTTGATCTTCCAACATTTTTTTGATTTCTTGCTTTACTTCTTGCCGATACTTATAAGGAATTGGATAAGTCTTCGATCGAAAATTTCTCAAGTTTTTCACCTCAAATGAGTGCTCGTATTTTGTGGCCACTCGGTTTTCCTCATTTATCAGCGTTTCATAGTCTCTTAAAATTATACGCAAATCATTTTCTTTGCCTTCTCCACATATCAATTTTTTGTCTCTCCCATCAAATTTTTCGCACATATTCACCGTGTACTCCGTGTCTTCTTCAAACACCACTGTCTCCATTGTGTCCTCTTCATTTTCCTTTGTTTTTTTTTTGTTGGGCTCGTCTCTTCTTTTGAGGAATCCCAAGTTTTGCTTTTATTTCTTGTCAAAATTTTTCCATCTTCTTCTCCTGAGCTCGTCTCATCTTTTGAGGAATCCCAGGTTTTTTTTTCTTTGATCTTTTTCAGACCTTTTCCCCTCTTTCTTCCTTTTCCTTTCTTCGTCGCCAGGTTCATTTCCACCGTTTGTTCTTTCTCTGATTCGTCCGTAATTTGTTTCTCTTGTTCCTTATCCTGTTCTTCTTCTTTTTCCTTGGTTATTTTCATCGTATTGGTTTTGAAGTCGATCACTACATGTTTTTCCGTTAATTCGTCAACGCCTACAATCATGTCATGTGACATATTCGGCATTATTACACATTGAAGTGCATACATATTTTTTTTCAATCGTACCATTACTCGTATACCTTCATTTATTGTTGCCAATGTCCGTTTATTTGCGCCCACTAAATTCACCCTAGGTATTTTATAAATTAGACTTGTTAAATTTACTTCTTCGATTAATTTTCTGTTGACCAGTGTTATTTCAGAGCCTGTGTCTATCATAATTTTAATTGGTTTCTCATTTATAAATCCATCCACAAATTTTAAATTAACTCCATTTCTCTTTTCATTGTTTCCTGCCAGTTTAATAAATTCCTTGGGGTGACAAAAAATTCCTGTTTGTTTCTTCGTTTTTAGTGAGCGCCTTCTTGAAAACACGCCTGTTGTTCTTCTGTGTTTTCTCTCCCGTCATCTTCTCTCTCATATTCATTTTCTTCTCTTTGCATATTATTTATTTCTCTTCTGTTCTCTTTTGGTCTATCATTCCCGTATCGATTACCGCGAGATTCCTGTTCATTCCGTGGGTTATTGTATCTGTTTCCTTGGTATGGGCGGTTATTTCTACTCTGATTTTCCCGATCCCTGTTTTCATTCCATCTCTGGGTTCTGGGTTCATAATTCTCTCTTCCGTTCGGTCTATTTTCATATCCCCGTCTAGGTATGAATTCTCGTCTTGTATAATCTCTTCTAAAATTTTGACCTCTATCTCTATATTCTTGGTTTTCTCTTTGTCTATAATTTTCTTGCGGTCTTCTTTCTCTTCTTTCATGCCTACGTGATTCTCTCATTTGCAAAAATTGACATAAGCTGTCAATGTCCTTGTAATTTTGGAGATTTATGTGGTCTTCCAAGGTATCTTCAAAATGTCGCGATATCAACTCTACCAATTGTTCTGATGAATAATTATATTGCAAATGTTTTGCATTATTATAGAGTTGTAATGCGTACATCTTTTCTGATACGCCCATCCTCTCATGGTATTTTCCATTTTGTAACTCTTTATTTACTTGTAGTTGCTGGATTTTTCCCCAGAAATAATTTAAGAATCTTCTCTCAAAATCTTGCCAATTGTCCAATTCTTCTTCCTTGCTGACAAACCAAAGATTTGCCTCTTCTGTGAGATGGTTTCTGATGGTTTCCTTTGCTGTTGCAAACGGTCCTATGTATTTGACTTTTTCCTTTAGGTTATTTATAAAAGGCACTGGGTGTATTTTCCTTATATCCCCGCCAAATCGTACTTTTACGTCTTCTGTGCTATGTACGATGACTTCCTTTCTTTCTACTCCTCTTATCTCCATCTCTGCAATTTGTTTAAATCTCCTTTCCGTTTCTTTCCGGTCTTCTTGTAGCGCATTTTCAAATTTTATTTCTATCTGTTCTAATTCCCTTTTTTGCATACTCTGAATATCCTTCATTTTAGTTTCGATTTCTTCTCTCTGCAATTCTATTTTCCTCTCTGTTTCTTCCCTACTTCTTTCTAAACAGACTTTTATTTCGTTTTCATATTTGTCCATACGCGTTTCCATTTTTTGTTCCATTTTTCTTTGGTTTTCTTCCAAATTGTCCAATTTTTGTTCCGTTCTTTGTTGTGATTCATCCATTATGTGTTTTGTTTCCAGTTGATTTTTATCCATTTTTTGTGACGATTCTTGTATTTGTTGTGTCTGTATTTGCATCATAGCTAATAATTTTTCTAACATCCCTGTTTCTTTTCTTTCCTCCATTATTGTAGCATTTCCTTCATTATCCGATCCTTCATCAATAATTGTTTCCTCTTCTATCTTATCCTCTTTCCTTTCTTGCGTTTTGCTTTGACTCCTTGTGGTCGACATGTTCGTTAGATTATTTATCCCCGCCAAATATGAAACTTTGAAATTTGTGCAATAATTTCCCCGCCAAATATAAAATTCTACTGGTCTGTTGCAACAAACGGGACTTTTCCTGTTCAAATGTAATAACTCTTGAGTACGAGTATCAAATTTCAATATCCCACAAATAAATCAAATGGTAAAATATCAAATGTCAAAATCAATCAAATCATTCAAGTATGGTAAAATTATCAAATTTAAATATCACACAAATAAATCAATTATGGTAACCTATAAATTGTCAATATCACGAATAAATCAATTATGGTAAATTGTATCTTAAAAAAAATATATAATCTTTATGTCCTCAATTTTTACATAATATTTCACTTTATCCCCGGCATATAAACTTTCAAATATCTGCTCGTCTACTCCTATCCTTTCAAATTTGCCAACTAGAAATATTTTTCAAAGCTTTACACGTTGGGGGCCATTTTGTTATGCTATTTAAATTGTATTATATTGCTTACTTAGGAAAAATCCTGTCTATATTTATTAAATGAACTAATCTCCAATTAATCACAATAAATCAGCATTAATTAATTACAATCTCAGGCTATTTAAATTGTACGATTTACCTTTGATCGTGGATTCAAAATATTTTCCAATTGGCGTCCTAATCGGGATAGGTAATATGATCTGAATAAAATACATAGAATTTCAACTGAACTATATGTGAGATGTCCTTTATTTTAATGAAATTTTATATAACAATCAATCCTGTAATATTTGCAATATACCAACTTTAAATATATGAGAAGTTGTTTTCTATCATGGACCCAAATGTTATTTTACATTGATTTTTAATATGTGTTATAACTAAGCTCTTTTTATAATTCCTTTTTTTTTTAAGTGATCGCAAAATTAAATGTCTCTATTATTTATTCAATTTATTTAATTAATAAATGAAAATCACACTCCGGCTCTAATGAAATTTGACTGACCTTTCCTTCTCTGCCGTTGCAATTCTATGGCCACGCCACAACAAAAAAAAACCTTTCTCTGCTTCTGCTCCTATTGTGGTCCAGATGACGTACACCTTTCTCCTATCTGTCCTTGTATCTCCCAATGTTTCCGGCTTCGTCTGCTATTAATATTCTTAGGCCCTTTGGTTTTCTATCTCTCTGTACCCCGTTCCTCACACTGGTCAGCTTTTACACCGCAAATAAACACACCCGGTAAATTACGTCTTCGGGACTTCAAACAAACACAAATCACAAAGCTCCTTCCTTCTTGGACGACGAAAACTGACTAACCAACTTTTTTTTCTCTCTCCTATCTCATAGCCAAAATCAACCTCCTTGCATTCAAAAATTGACCAATAAAAATCATCCACCTCTTGTGACGTATATCATTACCACCCAACTCTTTCTATAAAACGTCATTCGGGTTATTCCAGAAAACAAACCTTCTTTAATTATTCTAACTAAATCTATCTGCTTTACAAATATTTCTTACTAATAGCTACAAACGATACCTGTTTCTCAATTCAATGTCTTTTGTTAATAAACTTTTACCGATATAATCTTTCGGGGAGAAAACCACCGCAAATCCCGGTCTATTGTTCAACACTTTCTATCTACACTTTTATTCCGGGTAAAACCATTCCACAATACCCGACTTATTTAAATTTCTTATCGATAATATTTGAAAGTCTTGTCTCTGAGGCCTAATGAACAATTCTTCGAACAACTTAAAATACATATTTTGTCTTATACAGGATGTTTGAAAATTCATATGCCCGTGTCTTTATGAAATATCAATAATTTTAATTTTTATTTAAGTAATAAAATTTGTATATCGGTTTTTTATTGCTTATGGACATTCAAAAGTACAACAATATATATATATAAGAATTACTGGATATTAGTGACTGTCAATATAAACAAACAACACAGTTTATTAGGGTTGCAGTCAGAAAATTGGCCGGGATGTTAATGAAACACTCTTATGACTTTTCGTCTAGCTTTCGGAATCGTTTTGTTCCTTTTTCAAGACTCTATAATAAGAAAAAAGTGTAAATATTTATAAAATATCACAAATCTTCAGTGCAACTTACTAGTCGTTGAGATTATTTACAAAAGCATAGACACTCAACATTAATAACAACACACAAAATACATTTAAAATTCTTTAAAATTCTTTGTACCTAAATTTTAAAGAATTTTAAATGTATTTTGTCCACTATTTTATATTTTATGTGTGTTGTTATTAATGTTGAGTGTCTATGCTTTTGTAAATAATCTCAACGACTAGTAAGTTGCACTGAAGATTTGTGATATTTTATAAATATTTACACTTTTTTCTTATTATAGAGTCTTGAAAAAGGAACAAAACGATTCCGAAAGCTAGACGAAAAGTCATAAGAGTGTTTCATTAACATCCCGGCCAATTTTCTGACTGCAACCCTAATAAACTGTGTTGTTTGTATATATATATATATATATATATATATATATATATATATATATATATATATATATATATATATATTACTATCATAGTAATTGTTTATTTTAACCTATTCACTAATAATTGTACAATTGGAATTCACTCTATAAAATATTGCGGTTACCATAACTCCTAAATAAAATCAAACAAATATGTCATTTATTTAGATATGCTAAAAAAATTTAAATTTTTATTCTTATAGTTGTAAGTTCCAAAACGTACCTGCTGTAAAATTTAAAAATCTACGACTAATTAAATTATTGGCAACATCGGAGGAGTTTATTTGTGTACGCGAAAAAATACATACGGATCCCAAAATTGTTTTAACCTATTACAGAGTTACAGAAATTGGAAATTCTTTGGAAAGAAATTTAAATTGATTGGTCACTGCTGAGTAGCTTTTTGGTACATTTCTTTTATGTTGAGATGGTTCGGAATCAAGTTGTTGTGCATTACTTATATCCATGCTTGCTTTGGTAAAATTATAGATATGTATATATCTATAATTTTACCAAATTATATTATATATAAATGTATATATTATTATTATAAAATATCCACAAGAGTGAGTGCGGCCATGTTCCCGAACCAGTTCTTATCAATTTAAACCTCTATTGAAAATTTCTTGGTGAATATATTATTGGTATGTACAATAAAATGTTTGTTATTTGGAATAATTAAGTGAAAAATAATATCTGGTTGGTCACTTACTGCCTTTTTTTATTGATATGCACAACTTTCACAAAATAAATCAGATTATTTACTTGCACTTTTTGTATAAACGTAGGATGACGTGTGACGTATCGTTGGAAAGGGGATGAAAAATGGGGTTGAATGCAGTATGTGTCGTACGCATCGGAGCATGCCAAAAGGGCATTACGTCATATCTTCGTTTTTATTAGTCCGATCGTGATGTACGAGGGCTCGTTGGAACGGGGAGGAGACGGGAAATATGTTGAGACAAAAAACAAAGATGGTGGCATTGCCAAATGGGCGCTAGAACGTATCTTTGTTGCTATTGGTCTGATTTTAACGTATGGGGTGTCAAATGAAAGCGTTGGTGGCACAGACACATAGAAGCCAACTGTTTGAAGCTTCTGTCAACGTTCAATATTAACTGGTTGCCGGAAAAATGCCGCGTATCAGACCATTAGCCATAACCCAGCAGAGGTGTTGTTGTCACCTATCTATGGTTGTCACCTGTCAAGAACTACACTTTATGTTTTTACTTTAAATTTTTATTAAATAGTGAAGTTAATTGTAAGAATGCTTAGAGCAAATAATATGGATTGTTACAAAGATTTGAATATCCCCAGCGTATATATATATATATATATATATATATATATATATATATATATATATATATATACCTTAGGTGTACACTACTTTATCAACGGTAAGTTTCTAACTTAATATTATATCACACCGTTTGTATTTTGTGGTAATTTATTCCTACTAAGTTTCTAACACTAAGTTAACTAAATTAAATAAACCTTGTAATCTATACCCCTAATTAGTAACTAAATATCTACCTTTACTTATGATCTAACTTAATCTAATTATACTTTAAACTACTAAGTATAATTTAAGGTTACTTTTGTTTCAGATATTAATAGTTTCAATTATCTAAACGTCTGGTGGAAGAGAAGGTTATTATAAATACATCAGTTGTATGTAACCACAGATAAACTATTTGAATATGTGACTAGTATTATCCCAAATATGATAAGTTAGACAAGATGGTTGCAGGGAAGGTAAAATGGTTCATTCTCACCAAGTTTATTGTTCACTTTCCTTCTTAGGGTCTATAGCTTGGTCTTCTATATATCCAATAACCCTACAATCAGCTTCTTGAAGTTGTAGATCCAAACGACGAACAGCTTGTATGGAAGCCAATAAAAAGTAAACACCAAATAGAAGATTTGAAGGAGAAGACGAATATAAAATAAAAGTATAAGGTCTGAAAGTAAAAGAATAGTCTTAGAAAGTGTTTAAGTTGTGATTGATGGAATAATAGGTCTTAGATAGGACTTACCGTTGATGTAAGGTGACCTTAATGTAAAATATATCTCAATCAAGAATTTAATCCGCTATAAGCGCCTATTTTACAAATAGAATTGATTCTTGATCCTGTTGAGGTGAGATTGAGTTTAAAATCCAGAAATTTCCTGTATATTCAGTACCCTTGGCACATGTGAACCCAAAAATCTCAACTTTTTTCCTCAAAAAAAAACAACTCAAAAAAACCCACAAATCCAACTTTTAAACGAACTGATGACAAGATATCCTGTCTCCAACCTATTAGGACCAACAATTCAAAGTACAACTTTTAGTTCCATGAACCAATAAATTGACCTTTAGAAGTTGATGTCAAATAACTTGTAAGAAGAGGCTAAATGTCATGTCACTCAAGATAAGCAGACCCTGCCATTAACCTAACAGGTGACAGTTTTGATAAAGAAAACATTTGATAAGAAAACAATAACCTAAATAAGAACAATTTGAAAGATACATGAAGATAATACCAGAAGAAAAATTAATTAATATTAAGCAATAACCTAAATTAACTATAACTAAGTAAGTTTTTATAAAATAAATTCAAATCCAATTTATTGTCTATTTTATTTCTAGATTCATTGACCACATAAGGAAAATAAACAAAGGAAATATTAAACCTGTAACAAGTTGAATCTACAGCAGTAGCAGCAGCAAGAGACCTGGATTTACGCCTTTAGAAAACTGCCACCAGCTACATATCCATTAAGACGTATTCAACCTACGCCATGGGTGCCAGCTGCAACAACACCAGCGAGAATATGAAAAGTGAAATAGACAATGTCTTTGCAATATAATATTAGCATCTGTATTTATCTTAATTTTAAAAATTATTTTTGAAATTGTAAAGAGAAAATTTGAATCTTCATGTA
This sequence comes from Diabrotica undecimpunctata, assembly GCF_040954645.1. Classification (NCBI taxonomy): domain Eukaryota; kingdom Metazoa; phylum Arthropoda; class Insecta; order Coleoptera; family Chrysomelidae; genus Diabrotica; species Diabrotica undecimpunctata. The sequence goes on along the minus strand of NC_092811.1, from coordinate 73,891,841 downwards.
ATATAAGACTCGATCAATAAAGATGTTTTAAATAAAAACAAACGTTTAATCTCTAATCTATTTATTTATACATATAAAAATTACAAAGGTATTATGGTATAGGTAAACCAGTGACGTAGACGATCCACAGTTCTTTCGGTGCATGAAAATAATCCAGTGGCATGGCATGGGTTTGCAGTAGGACCAACGTTTCCAGTAGCACGAGGCGTACTATCAAATTTGCAAAGTAGAGAAAATATGGGAATTTCAAATAAAAGATGGCGGCCAGTTGGATGGCTGGTATGTGGCGTTGAGGCCGTAGAAGTAGCCTCTGGGGATGTAGGGGGTGATGTACAAGAAATATAAGTATGAAAGAAGTACACCCTATCGTGATAGGGTTGAAAAAAAGGGTGAGAAGTAGAAAATACGCAATATTGTTGTAATAATATTGTTGGAATTAATAATTTGCTGACAGAGTTGGTTAGGTGGCGTTGGGGCCTGTGTAGATGTACAAGAAAGCCTCCCCTGACGTCAGAGGGGGTGTGTGTTCGAAATGGTAAAGAAGAAGCGGTGAAAAGATGAGTAAAGGAAATTTTATGGTGTTATGTAGATATTTAGTAACAAAATATGATAAATGGGGAAATTAGGCAATGCAGATACGTCGTATATATTGGTCATTAGCAAGCTAAAAAGCAACGATTTAATTTTTTAGTATTAAATAAAATTTAATTTTATTCATATAAAGAAACGAATTTTTGCAATTTAAACCATCAACTAGATACGCCCACTTTCTGATAACGCGTAAAAGTATATACAGTTTTATAATTAAGAGAAAATGATAATTTCATTTTATTCGAACGAATGTTTTGTAATTTAAAACCATCAACTGAATACACCCACATTCCGATAATGCGTTAATGTATATAGAGTTTTAGAATTTTTTAGAAAATTATTATGATTCTTGCTTACACGAAATTTAAATTAATACGTACATACTATTTAACACATAAGTATTTTATTATTAGAAACAGGTCAGGACTAACGAAAATTTCAAACAAATATAAAATTACTATATATTTATTCGTTATGTTAAACGTGTGTCATTTCATCAATGTCTTCCATACGGTGTAGATTAGAAAAGTTTTACGAAAAAATACAAAAGTTAAAAGCCGATATACAGTGGTACGAAGATAGAACTGCAATTGAAAAACGATTTGCAGACCTACATTTGTCAGAAAGGAAATTACCAACAACAACACAATACCCGTTAAACATAATTCAACCGACAAGATGCCTCAATTAACAACCTCATTCATCATCCTCACAGCTATTGTTAACAATGTCCTTTATACAAACGTTCCAAACAATGTTAAGAACCTGGCGATATGTTTTAACGATGTAAAAACTGATTGCAATCGAACTGAATGGGCTCTAATGGATCATAATGTGGTAAATTATGGACAGCTTCCAGTATTTTTTAAAAAGATACCAAAGTCAGGAGGAACATTCTACAAGATCATCCTAATATCTCCAAATAACACCGAAAGTGATTCAGAATGGTACAAAACTAATAATGATGTCGTCGGGAAATATGGTTCATCGATTATACTTTTAACTATCGTGTTAGTAATAAATGTATTTCTAACGATTAATATTATTATAAAATTTTTTGTAAATCGCAAATGTAAGTCATGTTGCATTAAAGTAAATATGTAAAAAAGGAAGTCTTTTTTAATAAAACTAAAATAATACGTTTAATCTTTTATTTAAAAAAGTCTAATTTACATAGGTAATATCTTTTCACAAAACCATTGGCGGAGGTGATCCACATTTCTCTCAGTGCAGGAAAATAATCCAGTGGCGTGGCAATTGTTAGCATTATGAATAAAATTCCCCGTAGCGTAAGGTGTATCATCAAATTTGCAGACATCAATAATTGTAGGAAAAACTCCAATCATTTGACATTTCTGCCTTAAAAAATCTATTTTTTGTTCTCCTCGAACGTAAATGTAATCGGCAGCATACAATAACTTGGATTCTAGTATTTGATTTATTTTGGAATATTCAACATCCCCATTAGAATACCGAAGACCATGAACGTTTTTCTCCAAGTATGCAGCAGTCTTCTTATCTTGATTACTCAATGTAGCAAACGGTTGTGGAGACGTAAATATATAATGACATCGTTTATATCCAATTTCAATGGTAAGCTCTTTAGGTACAAACCACCCATCTACGGTGAATCCCTGAATGTCTACGAACGCTACTCTCATGATGACGGCTTGTCTGCTACTAACACTTCATTTAACTTATCTAATCTTTTTAAATGATATTTTTGATAACTTCAGTTAGAGGAAAGTATTCGAGTAGGCTGTCGTGAATAATTAAACAATACGCTCGAGTGCCTGCTGGAAAACCTTCATCTGCTTCGATTTCCAACTTAACATCAACAGTTCCTGATCTGAATGAAGTATCATCCTGTTTGGAACAGTCGAACGTAAATAAGGCATATTTTTTAAAAGCCTGATAATCCAAGATGGGATGTTTTGTTGACGAATGAGCATAACTGGGAAAGAATTCGGTATAGTTGTAGTGAGCTATAGCATAGTCATTTTTATCAAAATCTAATTGCATTCTCTCGTTAGGCCAATATTCCCCATTAATAACCACTCGTATGCTTGACATTCTAATGTGATCGAATAACGTTGGATTGGCGTGAATGTCATCTCGTTTAGAAGTTTGAAAAGCTACAATGACATAGCGTGGACGTTCAACAGCTGAAGTTGTCTTTACACTCCATATCTCACGTCGAGATCCTGCCGTAAGTGAAGGTAGTTCATTGAGCTCCCATTTACGGAAAGGTATAGTTATCGGCGTATTATTCTTAATCGGAGTCATTAATTCAATTTTCACATTATCATTCGGAAAGACATGTTTGACCTTAAGTTCCATGCTTGTAACAATTAAAGATACTGCCGTTGTCGTTGTGGCGTTAGGTTCTTCCACTAAAATACAGTCCCTATCATTACGTGCTCGAACAAATCGAAACACTTGACGGCCATAGGTTAATTTATTGTAATCATTGAAAATGTTAAAAATATGTTTTATCGGAATCAGTAAACTAAAGCTGTCTCCTGATAAATGTGGATTATTTGGATAGTTCCATCCTGCGGTACTGAGAAACTTAGAATCTTCAGGAGTATAACACAACAAACTGCGAATAGTGCTAACTACACCTGGATCTCGAACTATTTCTATATCATGTGAACTTTGGATATATGTACATGTATCAAACAAGAAGGCTCCAGCATTCGGTGCAAGAGAAACAGTTCCATTACCCGCTTTCTTTATACTTCCTTTAATTTCCAAAAGTGTTTCGTGTATAGCAAAAAATGCATCTGATTGATTTATGATAAATTCAACAACGTCGCTATTGTTAAATGACTTGATGTAAGGTGTGTATGTACGAAATTCTTCTTTTCTAATAGTATCGTCGAACAGAGGTTTTTGGTAAATGTCGAAAATAGGTGGCTGAGGTTCCTGAACCTGTCGTCGAATATATTGACGTTTTGGCATCCTTCAACTTCAATCCAATGGAAACAAGAAAAGCTTTATTTGCAGCAGACACGTCACGCCGCTTGTAGGATTTCCGTGAGACTAATGGATATTGATGTGTAGAGTTTTGTTTTATAATTAAACCCATCTATATCGTTTCCTTAAAATCCAAATGCAGCGTACTTTTCTCTCCTCTAAAGTTGACAGGTCTTAATTCTTGATCGACTACACTAACGGTAATTTTGGTAATTTCACGTATGCTGTTGCTTACTGGTATGTATATAGGATTATGAGGACGTTCGTCTATAGAAAAACCAGGATCAACACTTATCGGAAAATGTAGAATGGTGTGCGCAGGTTTGTCCTCGTAGAAGGCTCCTTCGGTAATGTTGCATTCAAAGAGTAGACTCGATACTTTTATAATGTTGACAGGTTGATCTGAAGAATGCGTTTCTCCTGGTGCTAAAACTCTGTTTGAAGAGAAACCCAATAATTTTCCAAGACTATCACCTTTATCGAAAGTAATGGTGTGATCCTGACAGAAAATTTCACATTTAAGCGTATTGTTGTTCGGTCTTAAAGTAAACTCCCGAACCGAATTGTATTTATGCATTAATTCATTTCGAATGTACGCTTCGATATCAGTAATTTCATAGCATCCGGATGGAATTTCAATGCTACGCAGCTTTGTATGATCATTTTGCTCATAGAAATAAAACTTTTCACCATCAATGTTTGGAATTGAATTAAATGTATGAAATCCTAACACTGCTACATAATACTGTCGAAACGGATTAAGCGCAAGAGGCACTTGAGGAGTAAACGAAAACTCGTTTGTAGTACTCGTTAGGGTCAACAATCGAGACATGACTGATATGCGGTAAAAGATGTAGTAAGTTAAATAACAAAGTATGTTAAAAATTTCTTTATTCTTCTTATACTGTTACATGTTTTTTTTTTGTTTCATTTTTCTTATAATATGACACTTTACAAAATACACATTTACTTTTCATATACATTCCACAAACATCACTCCATTCATGTTTATCATAATCTTTCTTGCAAGGTAAATACTCTTCTAGTGCATGACGAATATCTTGAGGTAGTTCATACCAAACACCGCTCGTTATATTTTCCATAAAAACGCGAATGGCACGTCTTAAGATTTCGTTAGATGGTTGCATTGTAGAGAAACTTTAAGCACAAATGTCCACAGTTTATTTGTTTATAACTTTGATATTGATCGTTATTGTAAAAAATTCTTCCACCGTTCAAATATGATACTAGTTCTCGCGGTGGCTTCAAGCAACCATATGAATCAAAGTACTCTATGTTGTTGTTTATCTTCTTGTAAGCTACCCAATGTGTACCGGGGTTCGTTGAAATGTCGAGATTAATTATAGCACATTCATGTTTACGAGGGTTACGCGGTAAATTATCTCTCATAAACACACCACGAAAATTTGTAATTTTAAGTATTTTAGCAAATTTAATCAAGTCCACATTAGTTAAAGGTCTATTAGGTAGCTTCAGCGGGAGTTTTTTGACTTCTTTAAATATAATCCAAAGCCACCTTTAGCGTTTTTGCGAAGGTATAATCCTTTGCCTAGATGTTCCATAGCTTTATTGTGACGTTTATCCTCTTCTAGTTTCTTTTGAGCATTCTTTGAATCAATTACAGTCTTGGCGATTGCGCTTGCGCCCCCCGCCAAACTACCGAGAGCTGATAAGCCTGCAAAGATGGGGATTAAAGGTAAAATACCACCTGATTTTGGTTCCAATGGAATGATTCTTGGAACCCGTATATTCTTTTTCCCACCTACGTTCTTAACAGCTGCTCTAGCTGCTGCAAGTGCAAGAAGGGCTGATTTGCGCAGATTTGGTAACGGAGGAGATCGTTTCAATTTTCTGATAATTGGTTGCAGAACATGTCGCCTAAATGAACCAACACCTTTACCATGTTTCATACCCATACCCAGTTTTCGTTTAGCCTTCATCGCTGTAGTAGTCAACCAGGCAGTAGCTTTTTCACCCAAAGATGCGTCTTTTGCTTTAACTCGTTCCCACGCTTTGTTTTCCAACACCCAATCTGCTTTATGTCGATCTTTCAATGAATTACTTTGGGAATATGCGATATCGTGATCTCTCGCAGCTCGATCTAATGGATTTATCCCAGGATCTCCACGAGCTAGACGGTTCTGTAATTTTGTTCCAGGCCCTAGATATTGGTAGCCAGGAGCGTGCAATTCAAATGGTAGACTATTGATCAGAGAATTCAAAACTCCTTCACCTTGAACGACCAACATTGAAATGGATTGTTTCTTACAAAAATTTCTTTATATAACCAAGTGTATAAAATACATCTCAATCACAAGATGAATGTAGTTCAGCAAGATAAGACACTAGTAGTGGAAAACTTGGATTTTGTCGATAACATGACAAGAACCAGTAAACATGGCGCATTGCTACCACATTCTTTTCGTGCTATCATATGTGGTCCAAGTGGATGTGGAAAAACTAATGTTATGTTGGCATTATTGTTTGATCTAAATGGCGCTAAATTCAAAAATGTTTACGTTTATTCAAAGTCGTTGTTTCAACCTAAGTATCAATTTTTGAAAGAAGTGTTGGACTCTATAAAAGAAGTGGGCTATTTTCCATTTAAAGATAATGATGATGTAATAAGTCCCAGTGAAGCTAAACCAAATTCTATTTTCATTTTTGATGATGTATCAACGGATCCACAACAAACAATACGTGAATATTACTGTATGGGCAGACATAAAGATATTGATTGTGCATACCTATGTCAATCATACAGTCGAGCAGGTAAACAACTCCTACGTGATAATGCAAACCTTATTGTATTGTTTAAACAGGATGAGCTCAATTTAAAACACGTCTTTGATGATCACGTCTCACCTGACATGACATTTGACCAATTTAAACAATTTTGTTCTGAATGTTGGAAAGACAAATATGGTACGTTCGTCATTGTTAAGGAGTTCGATATTTCTAACGGACGATATCGTAAAGGCTTTGACAAATTTATAAAATTGTAGGTATGATCGAAACACACGCATTGTATAACAATATGTCAGACAAAGAGGTAGCTGCACGCAAGCGTAAAGTTGTTGAACTAGCTCGGGTTATTCGCAAAAAGTATTTGGCACTAAAGTTAGGTAAAACAGAACAAGATGAGTCGCTAAATAAACTCTTTAAACCCATTGCTAAACCTTTAAAAGATATTGCGCAATCCTCAAAAACGTTGCATCATGCTATTAATAACAAACTTAATCATGTCAAAAAGGAAGAGGTGAAAACGGAGGAAGAGATGAAAAAAGAAGCCGGCGATGACGATGTATTTTCGGATGCAGTATCAACTGATCGACCTAACGAACATGAAATTTTTGATCCTGATAATGTTTCGAAAGAGGTTATTGATGAATATATCGAGCAATATCCTCCAATGAGTCATAAATATATAAAAGAGTTTTGGATGAAAGACGATAAAATTGATAAAAACTATGGACCTATATACAATGACGAAATTGGTTGAATGTTAGGTAAACGGCGAATAAACTTTAACAAAAACAAAGGTAGTGTAGAAGTCATCAGTGATGGTAGTGAGGGAGGAGGATGGGTACCGGGAACGCCAGGTTTATACCAACTAATTTTTTATAATAGTCCAGAATATTATGATGATAATGATTTAAAACACTATAAAAGTTTATTAAATAGTACAGGAGCTCATCTGGATGCTATAGGTCGTCTTAAAGGTGCAACTGGAGAAAATATCATCATATTATTAAGCCACTATTTAAACCTATCGATGCAACAACGAAGAAATCACCACCAAAAACTCGATCTACTGCATTAAAGAGACCACCTTTCGAAGGTCTCGCCCGTTTAGCAAAAGCGACTCGTTCATCGTCAACGTCTCCTCGAACATCGTTATCTTCACCATCTAGCTACAAAGGGTCAGGACTCGATGATTCTCATTTGACCTACAATGATAATCCTATTGAATATGTGTATTGGGATGATCCAAACGAACTATGTGACAGATTAAAATTGCTGATTGCTTCCCAAGAAGCAGGAAACACATCCCACAATAACGAAATTGTTGCCATTATCACCGAATTACGTGAAGCAGATATTATATATTAATGTTAGGTTGGATTATTGGATATCATTTTCAATATGAGTGTTGACAAGTTTGGTCGTCATCATTATCGTTCTAACGAACAAGTTGTTAAAAAGCTACGTGATGGTTTAAAGCAATCCATTTTGGATTTACAAAACCAGATACATGCAGTCAATAAGGATATTAAACGAGATCCTCCTGTAGCAGGTATACATCTTTCCAATAAGAAATACGTAGATGATCAAATTGTTAATGTCAAAACTTTTTTAAGAAAAAAGTTTAATTTGATACACAATGAATATAATGCAAAAGATGCTCAACTTGAACAAAAAATCTCGAACTCAATTAACAAAATTGAAAGCAGTTTTAATAAATCGATTAATGGGTTAGCTGATGACAATAAATTGGTTGGTTTGAAAATATCTGATTTATCAAAAGACATACATAATTTTAAAAATGATCTAAATATATTTAAACATGAAATGGAGAAGAGTCTTACGGATGCTGCCTACCAAACTACACAAAATATGATGAAAGCTCTGGAAATAGAAAAAAAGATTAAAACAATGGATCTTAATTCACAAGATTTGAAAATTCGTATTAAGGTAATAGAAGAATTCATTGAAAACAATGACTTAAAGCGTTAGAAGATTAAAAGTTTTGGAAGAGTGATGTCCGATGTAAAAAAGATGAAACGTAAAACCATAATACATTACGAAGCGAGTTACAGTTAGATATGCAAACAATAAATGATAATAGGATTCATAATATTGAGCAATGGCAGAAAAGTATTCGAGATGAATCGGATATGAGATCTTTATTAGATAATAAAGTATCAGATCTGTCAAAGACTTTGTTCGAGCTGGATGAAAGTTTATCTGCAGCAGTAAAATAAATACAAGACTCACTTACTATATTAAACACATATTTAAACCCTTTAGTCCAAAGAGGTAAAGCGTTAGAAGGTAGGCATGGCCAATTCCAAAGAGAAGATAGAACTGGTTAACGAGCTCCATAAGCAAGCACGAAAAAAATATCCGAGACGACGTACAATCATTAAAGGCTTAGACGATTTATGGCAGATGGACTTGGCTGAAATGCGATCTCATTCTCATAACAATAGAAATTTTAAATTAATTTTAGTTGTTATCGATTGTTTCTCGAAATACCTTTGGACTCGTCCATTAAAGACAAAAACGGGTGAAGAGCTAACTCAAGCATTTTCGGATATACTCAAACACAGTAAACGAACACCGAAAAATCTGCAGTCGGATCAGGGAACTGAATTTTACAACAACAAGTTTCAAAATTTAATGAAAAAACATAAAATAAATCACTACTCTGTTTTCACTACCATGAAAGCAGCCATAGCTGAACGCGTCATTAGAACGTTGAAATCCAAACTATACAAGTATTTCAGCTTACACGGTACATACAAGTGGATTGACATATTACCCAAAGTTACGTCTGAATACAACAATACAAAGCATTCAAAAACGGGATATAAACCATCACAAGTGAACAAATCCAATGAAAAGAAGATTTTAAATAACAAGTTTAGGTATTTAAAAATCGCAGGTCCACGAAAATTTAAAGTTGGTGACATTGTACGCATCAGCAAAACCAAAATGTTATTCGACAAGGGGTACGTTCCAAGTTGGACAACAGAATTATTCAAAGTTACTAAAATTAATATTACCAACCCTGCAACATACATGCTCGAAGACATGCAAGGCATACCTATAAAAGGAGCCTTTTACAATGAAGAATTACAGAAAACAGCCAATCCTGATATTTACTTAGTTGAAAAAGTTTTACGTCGCAAAGATAAAAAAAATGTACGTCAAATGGCTTGGCCTTGATGCAAAATATAATAGTTGGATTGATAATGACGCCGTCATCTAAAAGGTGGGGGAACAGAAGTATGAAAAATTGAGGATAAACACGTAGAAACACGTTTTTCTTTTCTCAGTTTGTTGCAGTCAGTTAGCTAGTCAAAATGTATTCCCAAGATACTGGATACTCAAGCGGCAGCGAGTATTATGTCACCCTTTCACCATCATCCGAAACATCAATCGTATTTGAAGGCTATGACCGTGAGCTGGATGTACTCCTAGAGAAGTACGAAGAAGCGGCCAAGAACGAGACCCATTACCTGCTGTACACACAGTTTTTAAATGAATCATACCAAATTGGATGTGGTCTAAGTCCAGCCAGAACATACACTCCTGCGATAATTATGTGGAAATCACCATGGCAGAAAATATCTTTCAGTACATATGAATGGGAACAATTAATTACCCAACTCAATGAGAATAGTTTTTTCTATGAGAACGTAACCTTTTCTGATGATCCTGCTGAAATTCAGTGCGGTGACTATTGCAGAATTCGACAAATAATCTACGACAACATCAAATTCCTCGAAATAACCAAGCATGACATTAACTTTTGTCTCTCAGAAATGCAAGTGAACACCCTTTTAGAAGCAAACAACGAACTTTTAACACCATATGTGACAATGTTAGAGACTATTGAATTTCCAAATTTTTATTATAATACGCTTAATATTGTTCGAGATAGTTTTAGTAATCAAAATTATACGTGTTTTGACGCCATTCAAAAGTTGTATAGATTTGCACGTGAAGGATATACTTTACAACATGTGGCGTTAGGACAACTTATATTTTTCTGTAAACATAGGATCGCTAATGATCTTGAAAGAATTTAATAAAGCTTGTAAAATATGTATCTATTGTTTTATTTATTTAAAATTAAAAATAAGATTAGTCAAGTTGGGGGGGTCAAAGAGTGTCAACTTTTACTTGTATTAAACTGATTCTTTTTATTTGAATCAGTATCATTCGAGATGCAAACCAATAAAGTTGTTCTGCTCATCGTAACTGGCATCGTAAGTTTTTGCTTAGGTGAAAATTTTAACGAGACAAATGCGGTGTCATGGTTAGAACAATATGGTTATATCACCACAAGTGAAACTGCACATACTGATATTGCTGAAATACTGCAAAAGTTTCAAGAAAAATATAATTTACCTGTGGATGGAAAATTAAATAGAGAAACTGTGGAGTTAATGCAGAAACCAAGATGTACACAAGGAGACAATGCGTACGCTGTAAAATCAGCATGGAAAAAATTTGATATAAAATGGTATTTTCCCCAATTTACTCCTACAGCTTTGGAAGTCGCTAAAAGAGTATTTAAAATATGGGAAGAAGCATCAAAATTTAAGTTTACTTATCTGCAAGTCCCAAATCCAAATCCGGATATAACTATAACAGTCGTTCCAAAGCAGCACTATTTTCGATATAATTGTCAGGGTAACAGCGCATGTCCTTATACATTTACAAGTGGTGTATTAGCACATTCTTATTTTCCACCAGTAACTGGATGCATAGAAATTCATATGAATAGCAATCTAACATGGGATTTCAGTTTGAATTCTACAGCAGAGGGTCGAACAAATTTCTTTGCTGTCCTTCTTCATGAAGTTGGTCACGCTTTAGGTTTATCGCATAGTAGCGATAGGAAAGCTGTAATGTATCCGTTTTATCAAGCTTTACCTACCAACATATCTGAAGATGATAAAATGGGCTTAGAAGAGTTAAATGGACCTAAAACTAAATCTGCATCTATTCCAACTCAACCTGTTGTTACTAGGGTCAGTTCACCAACTTTAAAGACAACCACAACAGAAAGATCTAGGAGTAAGGCAACCACAATAGCTAGGAGTAATAAATCGATGCAAAATGCCATAACGAATGTATGTGAATTAGAATACCCAGATTTAATATTTTTAGCATACGCTCCATCATTTCCAACATACCGAATGTATATAGTAAGTAAGGATCTGATATGGAAATATGACTTAAATAATGAAAAGATACCCGCCAATGCTGAACAATTTATAAGATATTTGCCAAGGGGAATTACGAACGTAACACATGTTTTTCAAAGTACCAATGGAGATTTAATTGGTGTAAGTAGGAATCGTATATACGCAGCAGCATTTCCTAGCTTAAGAATTCATACAGATAACATGGTACCTGAAGTAAATAACGCAAGAAGTATTACCGGTTTATTTCAAACAAATTCAGGAAAAAAATTTGTTTGTTTTGATGGCTCATTTATTGAATTTAATGATAAAGGCGTTATCTCAAGAGGACGTATTAGTGACATTTTTCCAGGAATACCAAATGATATTACATCAGCATTTAATTATATTGATGGGCATATATATTTCTTAAAGCAAAACATTTATTACAAGAAGTGTCATTGAAAAAGGTACTTTTAATTGGAATATGTTAGGGTTCCCTTGTCCAGATAATGGATTAATAAAACAACTAAAATCCTTATTAGCTAAAGTAAATTTATATTATAAATAATTAATGTCTAAATGGGAGTTTGTATTGGGAAAAGGTAAATAAAAATAAAGAATATTTTACAAAAAAGTCTTTTATTCGTTATTCGTTCGTTATTCGTTCGTTATTCGTTAATCGTAATCGTAAAATCGTATTCGTTTTGATAGAGTTAACATTTTTGTGGTTATGATCAATACAACTAAAAAAAAAAGTAAATAATTATTTTACAAGAAAGTTTTTTATTATTTACATTTTACAGATATACAAATATACAGATCGTCTTTAGCAAAAAGTTAAATTTTATTAACATCTTAAATGTTGGAGAATCTTACTCTTTGATTATGATTTCCGTGTAAATCCTCCTCACAATCATATCTATCCTTTAGTTCAAAGAGTACTTCACAAAAACCATTTTGACACCAGGATGATTTTTTTCTAAATATCAAATGCAAGTCTGACGCTAAGCAACTAACATGAAAATTATCAGATACAGCTTTTAGACATTTTTGTTTTTCAGAGAAAATTAATTTAAATACTCTGTAACATGGGCGACAGAGTAGCAAATTATATTTTGATATTTTATAATACCTAAACCATAAGCAATAGTAATCATTAAGTGCAAAAGATTCAAAATCTTCACAATCTATAATTGCCTGACGAAGTGCAGGTGAAATATTTAATTCTAGATCATGATTCTCAAAGTCACAAACTTGAAAAGGTTCATAAGGAACGGGGTTAGTTTTAATTTGCGTCCATTTAATTTTACTAAATTGTTGAACTATTTTTTCCGTTAACACCCATGGTAAAGGCGATCTGCTAATAAATTTTGAAATTTCATGTGTGTTTTTGATAATAGTGCTTATACATAAATTTTGTAGACTTTCCATCTCCAAATCTGAAAAATGAATTCACCTATGTGTTATACTATAGTGACCCCATGGTAAAGTATCAAAAGTGTTCGACAGTAAGTACCGTTTATCATCAAAAGGGTTTAAGGCTATTTTAGTTTGCTCAATACTGTAAACTTCATGTAATTTGGATTGTATACAACGCTGTGTTGCATAAAAAAGTGATTTTGATTCGACAGTTTCACGAAAATGTTTCAAACAATTCAAATAATCATCAAAGTTAATTTTAGTCTTTACAACATTCATCTTAACCCCTTTTGACTTTTTAACATCTTTCTCTCCAGCCACTTTATATGTATATTATGTATAAGACCTATGAAGTGAGTCATGATTTTTGAGTTATTCTCATCTTTCATTAGACCAGGCACTTTTTTGTTTACTAAAGGAATATTCCAAGGATTCTTTGGAGGATAATCGCTTGTATCAAATCTATGAATATCAGTCTTAATCATTTCCTCGTATATATCATTACATTCAGTTTCATAAATCAGTCCATCAGTATCAATATAAAGCAATTTATTTTGATTTAATGGGAATTTTTGTAACATATAGTCATAATGAAATTCATATATGCAGATTTTAGACAGTTCTAAGATAAGATTGTCATTCCAACATACAATGGTTTATTGAAAATAATTTCAGTTTTCTTTAATTCTACTGCCATTAATGATTCATCGAAAATAACGCGACTATGAAACTTCGGGCTAGCAATCAAATTTCGAGCACCTATTTGCCCCTGCCATTTATTGACTAATTTCACCAACCTATGCTTCCTCTGGTTTTCCATAGTTTTTCCGAATACAGCGTTATTCATGAGTTTGTATAAGTTTTTCTCAAAGCTTGTTTTAGCTTGAGCCCTCAATTGTGTATTAAGAGCAATGTAACCTTTTAACCAAGCCATCTGCTTAAATCTCAATACCTTATGAATTCTAGTAAGAACTAATCCATGTGATATAGCCTGTTTTAGGTTCCTGTAGTGAATAACGTAGTTAGTTTTATTGTACAGAGTAGACAAGAGTTTAGATTGTTTGGAACCAGGAAGTTTGCAATGTTCTACACAAAACGGTAAATCTTTATGGTGGTCATGTAAGTTTTCTGGGTAAGAGAGATCAACTTCAAGAATGTATCCCTCTTTTGCATCGTCGGGTATTGACATAACATCGATATTTGTATCATCCCAATGGAAACCTCCATAAGGGAGTGGTTCACTCATCGCCCAACCATATAAATTGTTAACATCAAGATACATGAGATATTTAGAAGGTTTAGTTGGATCGTAATTCATCATGTATTTGTTGTTAGCCTCCCCCATACGGTTACAACACTGTGAGATACCTCCACGTATACCTCGTTCATAGAATAAAAGCATATCAACATCTTGTATAGTTTCCAAGTGACATCCTGTATACTTAAGCATTGCATCCCATGTGAAACCCGGGATGGTATAATAGTGTCCTGGATCTAACCCATATGTCTTGTAGCATGTGTCTCTAAAAGTTTCGAAAACTACAGCCAAAAGAAGTATATCTGTCTTCATGTATAAATTACTGTAATCCCAAAGAGTTTTCATGTTAAATTTCTCCCAAACTAATTTAGCGTGAGCATAATTTAAATCTGATATATGCTCATCGTTCAGTTTATTGTAAAATTTTTCTTTATTTGGCAACTTTGTTTCATCCAACCGTTCAATTTTATCTAAATAATCATAAAAGAACACTCCTTTTTTAGTTAACAACTTGAACGTTTCATCATCTAAATTTGGAAATTGTTTTCTTAAAATTCCGAAATTTTCTGGCTTCATAGTTGAAACTAGGCTATCTAATGAACTCCCCATAAATCTAAACGTATCAATGAAACGGAAACTAATATTTGTCTTTTTATGGTAAACTGTGAAACTAATATATTTTTCTTTGTTGATGGGTAAAATGGAAATGTGGTACATTTTCGCTAAATCCTTTATTATGAAATGTGAGTCGTAACCACTCATATTGTGGAAGGCTATTGGAACCACAAATGATTTCTTATAATTTAACTTGCACCCACTATGTGCAAAACCTCTAAAATTGCCAGTCAAATGACAATGGTCTTTTACAATATGATCCTTTTCCAAAAATTTTCTATTGCAAATGTGACATCTCTCAGTAGCATCTTTTAAACTTACTTCAACGTTCATGGGTTGAATATCTATTAATTTTGAATAAATAAATTGAGCCAAGTTATCAATTTCATGTGAAAACCATGACATACAATCCATACCCACACGGCTTTTATAAAATGATAAATTATCGTCATAATTACACTTAAAATATAATCCAGCACTGTACGCTGTGTGTCTTTGATATGGATACGTTGATGTAGTTGATGGTATTGGGTGGGATACGCGCAGAGGAACGAGCAGTGATTCAAAATCTGCATATACTAGGAACGGCAATTTTTCTTTGTAAACAAAATTTTTTAATTTAACATATGGTTCCTTGGTGAAACTTATTTTGCAGTCATCTATCTTTTCACAGTAGATGGTATGAGCATCCAACTTTTCTTTTGTATAAAAATAATTAAGACATCTATCACATATAAATTTTTTTCCATGGTGTTTAGAAAGTTGTGATTTGACAAGTTTACCTAAATCTTTTATCCAAATATAGTGAAAATGTATTATATCTTCATCACGTCCACCACTCCATGGTCCGACGTTGTCCACTTCATTATTAAAATAATATTTATTTTGAACTATCAACAAATTGACATGTTTTTCTCGTTTGTGTTTAGTTAATCTTACAGGAAGCACTGAAAAGTTGAAATGCTCGTCTTTAACATTTAGCTCGAAAACGTTAACAGAAATATTTTCATTATTTTTTTCAAAGAGGGGAATTTGATTTAGAGTTACTGGAAATGTAAGACCTTTTAAATTAAGGACTTTGGTGTAGTGAGGGTATGAATTAGTTTGGTTAGCGTTTACGTTAACTGAATATAATGCTGATACAATAGCCCAAGCAAAACAAGCCTGGTCGTTATTCTTAACATTAATACAAGCTCGTTTTTTAGCAACTTTCGGATGCAATTGAATATACGATGAGGCTCCTTTAGCCATTTCAAATTTATTAATGTTTATTTCTAAAGATATAATTTTATTCAGTGCCCAACCACTTTGAGATTCTGCAAATTCAGATAAATCGTTCAAAACAACATCTTTAACAAAAACTTCAAACCAATAATTTAAATCGGTAATCACATCAATAATTTCATTTTTAGTTTGAAAATATTTTCTTTCTAAAATTTCCACATCTTCAGCTTTTTTGATAAATTCCCCACAAAATGTAGTATTTACTTTTAGTATGCCCATTGTTTTTAAGTTGAATTCAATTTTTTTTTTAAATAGTTTAAAAGCATCAGCAAAAAACTGTAAAATATCTTTATGCTCTTTATTAATAATTATTCCTGTTTGTACTCTACTTTGAAAAATTGATACTATATTTCTCCAAACAACTTTTGCTTTACTTTTACGTCTAATATTTAACCCACCACCCGCAACAGAATTTAAATTTTGAAGTATAATTAGAAATCTTTTAAGGATCCCTACATTAGTTTGAAGTTTTCGTAGCGTCCCTATACTTAAATCACCATCCTTAATAGCTAAATTGCATAAACATATATGTTTTTTAACTTGCTTTATATAATTTTTTCTTTCTCTATCTGAACAACGCTTTTTTAAAAAAAGTAGTTTTTCAGCTTCATCAAATTTTTTAATTATCTCACTACTAAGTATAGTAATTTCCTCAGAATTCATTTTTCAAAATTTGGAATATAAAAAATCTACTTACAGTTTTCTTTTTTTCTTAAATTTCAATTATTTCAAATGACGCTGCTGGATTTGGTTTGCCCGTGCTCACCAGGCCTCTGAAGACGACAGCGTACTTTTCAGTCTTAAACTGTTCTATATAGGGGATGTAGTCCTCGGTAACCCGCTTCGGTAGGAACACCACAGTTTCCTCTAGTTCTAATAGCACCGTTTGTCCAAATGTTGTGGTGACAATTTTAGAATTTACTATTTTAAATGGTTTGTCAACTTGCAATTGCTGCAGCTTTCTAATCGGCTTTGCCTCCTTCTGGATAACAGAAACTTTGTTAAGTTTGTTTAAATCCATCTGAAATAATTTTAAATATAAGTCTATTTGCTACAGTGTAGATTCTATCATTAAAAAAGATGAAAAAAGACAATAACAAGATAAAAAATCGAGGTCGAGGCTACAAAATCATAGCTATATATAATAGGATACATTACATACGAGTTTTATAGCTCATAATACAAGGTAGACGTGGACTAGGACACAAACGACACTCATAACTTAAGAATGTACACAAAAAAACCAACAAATACCACGCTACTGTGTCTCTTGCAGGTCTGAGGTAAAATTGCAACAGTAAAACATAAAAGATGATAAAAAGCTAAAACTAACTTAAAATTCTAACAGTAAAACATAAAAGAATATAAAACATTAAAATGGCAAACAAGCAGAAACTACAAACTCATAGTTATATACGTACAAGTTTCTACAGCTTATAATAGAAGATTAACGTGGACCAGGATGCAAACAAAACTCATAACTTAAGAATATACACAAGAAGGCTTAAAATAATAAAAAAACATTTACCAGCAAATACTATGCTATTGTGTAGATTTCAAGTCTTTAAAGTAAAATCGTAACAGTAAAACATAAAATATGACAAAACATTAATATGATGATGAAAAAGAAGAAACTACAAAATCATAGTTATACAATAGAATGCATTACCTACGAGTTTCTACAGCTTGTAATAGCAGGTAGACGTGGACCAGGACTCAAACGAAACTCATTACTTAAGAATATGTAATAAACGTGGACCAGGACTCAAACGAAACTCGTAACTTAAGAATATACACAAGAAGGTCTGAAAAAAAGCATTTGCCAGCAAATGCTATGCTATTGTGTAGATTTCAGGTCTTTAAGGTAAAATTATTAAATTAAACATAAAAGAAGAAGATGAAAGACGTGGACCAGGCTCAAGCATTACCTACGAGTTTCTACAGCTTGTAAAAGCAGGTAGACGTGGACCAGGACTCAAACGAAACTCATAACTTAAGAATATGTAATAAACGTGGACCAAGATTCAAACGAAACTCGTAACTTAAGAATATACACAAGAAGGTCTGAAAAAAAAAGCATTTACCAGCAAATGCTATGCTATTGTGTAGATTTCAGGTCTTTAAGGTAAAATTATTAAATTAAACATAAAAGAAGAAGATGAAAGACGTGGACCAGGCTCAAGCATTACCTACGAGTTTTTACAGCTTGTAAAAGCAGGTAGACGTGGACCAGGACTCAAACGAAACTCATTACTTAAGAATATGTAATAAACGTGGACCAGGACTCAAACAAAACTCGTAACTTAAGAATATGCACAAGAAGGTTGGAAAAAAAGCATTTACCAGCAAATGCTATGCTATTGTGTAGATCTCAGGTCTTTAAGGAAAAAATTATAAGATTAAACATAAAAGAAGAAGACAAAAGACGTGGACCAGGACTCAAGCATTACCTACGAGTTTCTACAGCTTGTAATAGCAGGTAGACGAGGACCAGGACTCAAACGAAACTCATAACTTAAGAACATACACAAGAAGGTTTGAAAAAAAGCATTTACCAGCAAATGCTATGTTGTTGGGTAGATTTCAGGCCTTTAAGGTAAAATTATAATATTAAACATAAAAGAAGAAGACAAAAGACTTCTGAACACAAGTAGCAAATATTTAAATAAAAAAATATATACTTACTTTTTAGTTGTATTGATCACACTCACAATGACGGAAACTCTATGAAATGGCAATCCGCGATTTTTGCTTAAATAGCAGCTAATTCGGAAATCCCTTGTGAATTTTACGCCCCTTTTAACTAGTAATTTGCAAATACACACCATTGGACTGTGGGTGTATCTGGTTGATGGTTTAAATTTCAAAACCTTAGTTTCTTTATATGAATTCTAAACTGTATATACATTAACGCATTATCGGAATGTGGGTGTATTCAGTTGATGGTTTTAAATTACAAAACATTCGTTCGAATAAAATGAAATTATCATTTTCTCTTAATTCTAAAACTGTATATACTTTTACGCGTTATCAGAAAGTGGGCGTATCTAGTTGATGGTTTAAATTGCAAAAATTCGTTTCTTTATATGAATAAAATTAAATTTTATTTAATACTAAAAAATTAAATCGTTGCTTTTTAGCTTGCTAATGACCAATATATACGACGTATCTGCATTGCCTAATTTCCCCATTTATCATATTTTGTTACTAAATATCTACATAACACCATAAAATTTCCTTTACTCATCTTTTCACCGCTTCTTCTTTACCATTTCGAACACACACCCCCTCTGACGTCAGGGGAGGCTTTCTTGTACATCTACACAGGCCCCAACGCCACCTAACCAACTCTGTCAGCAAATTATTCATTCCAACAATATTATTACAACAATATTGCGTATTTTCTACTTCTCACCCTTTTTTTCAACCCTATCACGATAGGGTGTACTTCTTTCATACTTATATTTCTTGTACATCACCCCCTACATCCCCAGAGGCTACTTCTACGGCCTCAACGCCACATACCAGCCATCCAACTGGCCGCCATCGTTTATTTGAAATTCCCATATTTTCTCTACTTTGCAAACATCAATAATAAGGGGGAAAACTCCAAAAATGTGACGTTTCTTATCCAAATATTCTGCTTTGGTTTCTAGTATTTCTATTTTAAATAGTTCAACTTCTTCATCAGAGTACCGAATTCCAAGCAGTTTTTTCTCTACGTATGATACAGTCTTCTTATCCTCGTTATATAGCGCATTGAATGTTTTCTGTGGCAGAAATACGTAATGATTTCGTTTTATATCAATTTCAATGGTAAGTTCTTTAGGAACAAACCACCCGTCCACAACGAATCCCTGAATGTCTACGAATGCTACTCTCATGATGACTGCTCGTGTACTACTGACACTTTATGCATCTAATTTAGACTTTTTACAATTTCGGTGAGAGGGAAGTACTCCATTACGCAATCGTGAATTATAATGCAGTAGACTTTGGTATTTTCGGGAAAACCATTATTCTCTTCAAAATCGAGTTTACGTCAACAGTGGATGCTTTCATACTTTCTTCTTGTTTCGAACAATCGATGACGAACAATGTGTGATTCTTGAAAGCTGAGAAATCGAGCAGAGGACGCTTTTGTTAGGAATGTATGTAGCTAGGATAGAATTCAGTATAATTGAAGTAGGCATCATTATAGTCAGTTTTGCTAAAATCCAACTGCATTCTCTCGTTCAGCCAATATTCTTCATTTAAGGATAATCTGATACTTTGGATATCGACATTTTAAATAAGGTGGGATCAGCTGAATTCTTGTCACGTCTGTTGGTTTAAAATTTCTCCGTTCGGCTCGCGGAGATAAGAATACGGAAGAGGCGATTTTCCCTGCCTGTCGTAAGAGGCGACTATTGGGAAGGAATGAAGAGGCAGAGAGCCGTCGCTTGAGGTATCGGGTTTGTAGAAACGCACGCAGGGCAATTCGGCGTTACGGTCACTGGTCTACATTCCTAGTATCCGAGACGAGCCTCTCGTGGGACCACTCTACTCTCATTCCACAGAACCACGTGAGGTTGAACGTGCTGCGTCCCTGACACGCCCTTTCCCCATTAATGGAGTGGGGTTACGGCACGCACCCACCTGGGAGATTTGTGAGTGGCAGAGGAGAGCTCCTCAGCGGCGACTGAGGTGCGAGGTCGAGCCTCGACCTGCGTTCACCTACCCGTCCCGGGGGGGGGGGGGCAGGATTAACGGAGGGTGTGCGTACCGCAACACAGGTACTACGGGAAGGGTGGAGCCCCGCGTTACTTTATGTAATCACGCTACCCTCAAATGGTGTCGGACTCGTAGGGGTATCGGTTCCGCTAATGGTCGTATGCCGAAAGGCCAGGTAGACCAGGGTCCAGCCAATGTCTTTATATTGGAGGGTGCACGAATTTTTCAATGTTGGTTTGAAAGAAAACAATGACATAACGTGGTCTTTCAACTGATATGTTAGTTTTAACGGCCCAAACTTCACGTCTAGCGCCTTTGGTAATGGCAGGTAATTCATGTAATTCCCACTTTCTAAATGGAATAACTATAGATTGATCTTGTTGAATGGATTTCATAAGTTCCAATTTAATATCATCATTGGGAAATATGTGCTTGACTGTGAGCTCAATGTTAGTGATGTTAATCGTGACAGTTGTAACATGGCCTTAAGTTTTTTCTTTGACAATTATGCAGTCGTTGTCGTTTCGAGCTCGAACTAGTCTTATTGTTTGACAGCCACACGTAATCATTGAAAATGTTGAATATATGCTTAAGAGGTATATGTATGTTGAATGAATGATCTGCAGCATGTAGAATAGGATCCTTAGGGTAATTCCAGCCTGCCATAACCATATAATTGGAATCTTCTTGAGTGTAACATGTCATGGCACGTACAGCTCTAACGATACCAGGACCCCGCATTGTTTCCATCTCCCTTGCGCAGTTTCTACAATGTCATTGCAGTTGAATGATTTGATGAATGGTGCATATGTTCGGTATTCGGCCTTTCAAATCGACTCGTCAAACATCGGCTTACGATAAATATCAAATATTGGGGGCATTATGCTGTTTGAACGTGATCGTTTTCCATACATGGTTGTCATGTTTTCAGCTTAAAACCTTCTTCTTCTTGTAGTTCCTTCTCCTATCGGAGGTTGGCTATCATCACAGATATCCGTACCTTATTGGCGACTGCTCTAAAAAGATCTACTGAGCTGCAACTATAACACTCTCTTAGGTTTCTCAGCCAGGAAATTCTTCGTCTTCCTATGGATCTTTTACCCTTGATTTTACCTTGCATTATGAGCCTTAATATCTCAAATTTCGCACCTCTGGTGATGTGGCCTAAATATTCCAGCTTTCTTGTTTTGATGTGCTTTATTACCTCACAATCCTTTTGTAGCCTTCTTAACACTTCTACGTTTGTAACTCGTTGGGTCCATGGTATTTTCAAAATCCTTAAAACCAAGTGATTGTAAAAACAATTTGTTTGCTAACGTAAGATGTTGCCGCTTAGACGAGGACGTAAGATGTTGTCGCTTAGACGGCTGCACAACTAATGGTGTACTGTGGGCAGTAGATTGCCTTATTATTAATCCCATTTCCCTCTTGATCTAAGTTCCAGCACCAATGTGCTCTCTTCTCCTCTAGAGTTTACAGGTCGTCCTTCTTGATCGACAGCCAACATAGTGATATTGGTAATTTCTCGTTGCGGCACAACAGGTATATATAACAAATTGTGTGGAGTTTCGTCAATTGCGTACCCAGGATTTGATTGTATGACAAATTCGTAGATCGTGTGAGCAGGTCTGTTACCATCGAAGGCTCCGGTACTAATGTTGCATTCAAAGCGTATGCTTGATACTTTAATAATCCTAACAGGTCAATCTGAAGAATGTGTCTGTCCTGGATTTAGTATTGCAGGGGAAAATCAAAATACTGTACCAAGACTGTCAGTTGCTTAAACGAAATCTTATATTTGCTGAATATTTGACACTTTAACGTGTTGTGGTTAGGTTTTAGACTAAATATCGTTTCTGGTTTAAGCACATTATTAGCACCCAATTTCTGTTGTATGTATTCTTCAATATCGGCAATTTCATAACATCCATCGGGGAAATCAAATTGTTGCAATTTGTTTTTGTCATTGTAGTAATAAAACTTGGTATTTTCAATGTTTGGTATACTGTTGTAGGAATGGAAAAATCGAAGAGCTATTTCATAATCATTGTTCGGATCCAACACGATCGGTGTGGGAGGTTGAAATGAGAATATGTAATTGGTGCTATCTACTCTCAACAACTGCGACATGATGACTGACTCACGTCAATCTATTATACGTTATTATATTGGAAAAACAACAACAATATTTAGTTAAATAGTTTTATTTGTTCCAAAGCAAGTTTACATAAATGACATGAAGCTTGAGAATCAGGTGGTCCATCCCAGTGAGTGATTCAATATGGCCTGTTATAATGTACGAAGCAGGGAAGAGTATCTGCAAGTTAAATTCTCCTCGATATTCTCCAGGCAATTTATGCCATATTTTTAACAATTCTGTAGGTCGTACAGTTCGTATAATATAATCTAGCGGTATGTATTTTAATTCTTCACTAAATTCTGTAAAACATTTTTGGCGAAACATATGGTCTATAAGCAGTTCCGTACTTTTAGTATGCTCCATTATATAAAAACTTTAAGCATAAATGTTCACAAATAATTTGATTGTAGGTTTGATCTTACAGGACTTGACACTAAGGACATCCAGATTATAAAAAATCTATATTGGAATCAAACAGCCCACATGAAGAATGGACATATGGTGAGTGAAAAAGTAACCATTTCGAGAGGGGTTAGACAGGGCTGTATTCTTTCGGCACTGCTTTTCAACCTGTGCACTGAACAAATATTTCTAGAGGCACTGGAAGAGTACAACGAGGGCATCAAGATTATTGACGTACCAATAAGTAATTTTCGATATGCAGATGATACTGTTATACTGGCCGATAACATCGAAGATTTACAGATGATGCTAAATAGAGTAAATAAACAGGGGTTTATTAAAACATACTTCTGCTTTCTTAAGTTCGATAGCTACCAAATTTTCGCTAAAGATTGTGTGACTCTGGAATCTAAAACTTACAATCAAATTTTTGGCTCCGTACCTTCCATGCCATTTTTTACATAATTTTACAATACGATGACGTCTTATGTTCTCCATCGTCTTACCGAATACGGCATTATTCATCAATTAGAATAAATTTTTCTCGAAGCTACTTGTGGCTGCTGCTCGTAAGTTGGTATTTAACTCAATATACGGTCGCAGCCACGCAGATTAATTAAATTTCAAAACTCTGTGTATTTTTGTTAAAATTAATCAGTTGGATAATGCCTGTTTAAGATTTCTATAATGAATAATATATTTTGTTTTGTGATATAAGGTTGGTATTAACTTTGGTAATTTTGATCCGGGCGGAATGCGGTGTTCGGCAGCAAATGAAAAATCTTTATGTTTATCGTGTAATTCACGTGGATACTCTAAGTCAACTTGGAAAAAATAGCCCTCTTCGCATCATCCTGTATTGACATAATATCGATATTGCTTTCGGGAAGATTAATGGAGTTTACACCAAATTTGGTAACGTCTTCAATCCACTTGAATCCTCTTATTGGTAAAGCTTCACTGATTGCCCAGCCATACAGATTATTTACGTCTAAGTACATGATGTACTTAGTGGGCTTTGTGTGATCATAAAGCGATGTGTATTTATTATTAGCTTCCGAATATCTATTATTACAAACATATATTCCACCTCTTATACCTTTTTCCATGAACAAAATCATATTATTATCCTGTAATAAATCTAATTTACATTTTGTATACTTGAGCATATAATACCATGCTGGATCTAATTTATATGTGTCTCGACATTTTTGCCGGAACTGCTCAAACACATCAGCCAGCAGCAGAATATCTGTTTTCAAATACAAATCGCTATATTCGCCCGAATTTTTACAATCAAATTCCTTCCAAACATTTTGCACATGAGCATACTGTTCATCACTAATATATTCATCACTCAATTTGTTATAGAAATGATCGCTTGAAGGCAAAGAAGTTTCCTCTAATTTATCTGTACTGTCAATGTAATCATAGCAAAATACTCCTCTACACGTTATCAAATTGAATGTATCATCATCTAATTGACTAAATTCTCGTTTTAAAATCTTCTTTTCCGATGTGTCTAAAATTTATGCTAATTCGTCGAGTGAAGCTCCCATAAATCTTAGCAAATCAATAAATCGTAATTTAATTTGATCTCGTGTAGTCTGTAATGTAAATGAAATATATTTTTCTTTATTAATGCGAAGTAAGCTCAAGTGTCCCTGTTTGCAAAGATCTATAATCATAAAATGCGAATCGTAACCACTAAAATTGTGAAACACGATGGACACGACAAACAATTTTTTAAAGTTCAAATTACATGCTTGGTGCGCAAATCCCCGTACTTGTCCCGTAAAATGATCGTGGTCTACAACAATTGTATCTGTAGCCAAAAAGCGTTTCTCACAAATATGGCAAATAGTTGCTCCATTCGTGCTAGGCTTCTCGACCATAGGTACAATTGTCTTTATTTTGGAATTTAAAAATGTGGAAATTTCGACCATTTCTTTTGCAAACCACTCCATACAGCCAATGCCTTTATAGCTCTTAAAATAAGATACGCTGTCATCGTAAGCACATTTTAAATAATAACCTGCACTAAAAGATACATGTTTCTGATATTTTGCTGTTTTACTCAATGTCTCATTGGAATCCTGAAAATTACGTAACTGACATTCAAAATCGGCATAAACTATAAAGTCGTTTGTTCATGATCATATTAAGGCATAGTCATTTTGCATTTATTCATATCTGAGCACATTTCTTCGTGCTCTGCTAGTTTGCTTTCACTGCTAAAATAATTTAGGCAGCGATCACAAATATATTTTTTTTGTGGCTCTTGTTTAATTGTGATTTTACTAATGTTCCAAGTTTTTAATCCAACAATAATGAAAATTTATTTCAGTCTCATCGTCATCTACTGGCGGAGCATCGTAATCTTTTAATTTTGGAAAATATTTATCTTGTATTAGGAGCAAATTCACATGCTTTTCCATCTTTTTCGGTGTCAGTCTGGAAGGCACTTCTTCATAAAATTGTTTTTCGTTCACTACATCTAATTCTAGCGCAAAGACATTGACTGATATGGTGTTTAATTTTTCGAATTTTGAAATTTGGCGTAATGGCATTAGTCTTTCTAATTTATCCGTTTGCAAAATAGTAGAATAATGTGGATATTTGGGCATGAGCATATACTCTCTGAGCATGAGCATGTATGTTAACAGGACACAAAGCACTAACTATGGACCAATAAAAGCAGGCCTGATCGAAATTATGAACATTAATGCACGCTCGTTTTTTCTGAATCTCTATTGGTGATTTAATGAAGGATGAGCCGTTTTCCATTTCCACTTTATTAATATTAACCTCCAATGAAATTACCTTAGATAGCGTGGCCCCCGAATCTTTTTCTGCAAATTCAGACCAACTTTGTATAAATTTTATATTTAACGTTTTCTTCAAACCAAAGATGTAAATCAGTCGATGTATCTCTAATAGCATTTTTAGTGTTAAAATATTTGAAATCTAAACTTTCATTATCACTCGATTTTTTAATGAATTCACCGCAAAATGCAGTGTTGACTTTAAAAATTCTATTTGTTTTCAAAATAATTTTAATTTTTTTACTAAAAATTGTAAAAGCATCAGCCAAAAACATTCCTACATCCTTATGACATTAATTTACTATTACCCCGGTTTTAATTCGACTAGCAAAACACGAAATGACATTTTCACTTTTAACTCTATTGCGTAACTTTGAACTAAGACCCAACACAACATACTTATTATTAAAATTTAAAATAATTTGCCTAAAATGCTTAAAATGTCCTATGCTAGTTTACAATTTTCTAACTGTCCCAACGGATAGTTTATTGTTTTTAATTACTTTATTACATCTCCAAATTTGACTATTTAACCGTATTGTCCAAACTTTACGATCCCTTTCAGTGAATTTATCAAAAATTATTTTACGAAGTTTAATAATGTGAAGCAAATCATTAGACTGTTTAATCACTTGTTTATGCGTGGCTGCTATGGCTACTCAAAAGAAAGATAAGAAAAAATCAATTATTGTCTTTTCTTTATTCTATTATTTCAAATTTTTTTGCTGGATGAACACCCCCAGTGTTGAGCAGTTTTCAGAATATGATGGAATACTTCTTAGTTGCGAAGTCTGAGATGAATGGAATATATACCTTTGTGACTGTATGTGGCAGAAACACAACGTTTTCCTCCAGTTCCAGCAAAACTGCTTGACCAAATTTACCATTTACAAGCTTGGCGGCTAGTATTTTTTGTGGTTCATTAAGTGGCAACTCGTTTAGTTTTATTGTTGTTTTGCGGTCTGCAATATAAGAGACGGCATTTAGTTTTGATAGATCCATCTGCAACAATATGAAAAACTATAGTTTTTCTGTTTCATTTAAACGTGAATAGGACGATGTATTAAATGATCAGGAGGAGAGAAAAGCCACGAATCATGTTAGATGCTACATGAAATCGAAAAAAGTAAACATTTTTTAATAAAATACTGTGTGAAATTGAAATATGACACGAGAAAAATAATATAATGCATGAAATCGAAAATACGAAAAGAAGCACTTCTAATAAAAAATAGTATCCATGAAATAAAAACAATGACATAAGGGACATAATAAATACAAAACGTATACATTTTTCATAAAATACTGCATGAAATATGAACAGAGATGTACAAATCTTATAAAATACAGGACATAATAAAAACATAGAAATATAAAAAAAGAGAAAAAACGCTTACCTTTATCAGATATGTTTTGCACTGAAGTGTGAACAACTTATTATATTTTTGTAGTGTATTCATAAAACTGCGAACTGTGACAAACGAATGCGCTCCTCGGTCTTTTAAAGGACCGAACCGCACATCACCACACACGAGCCCAAGTTGCGTCAACCTAATGCGCATACGGTTACATCGATAGATCCGTTTCAAAGATAAGCGACGCGTAGTGTTCTATAAATTTCACTGAACACTTTTATATTTTTGTTTTCCTTCAAATAATTCCCGTTATAGGATAAAGCATTTACACACTTGCGAATGTGGTTACCGCTATCATCATACATTTTACAAATTGTAGCATCTACGGCTGTATTTCCGGTCTACTGGTTTTCGAATGGAATGATTAAAATAAATTTAGTTATCACATGTTTACGTGTTTTTAATTATGCGAGGCTACGTTATCGCTTTGGTTTCATCCGATTTGCTAACAAACACACACTATTTTACCATATTATTTATTTAATATATTTCTGTATATAATTCCAATTCTTTGATTAATAATTTTATCCATATAATAAATACTTTATAAAAATACGGTTAATATTACACAAAAACTTCTTGAGTCAGAAGATGGGTTTGGATTTTTGTATAAATAACTGTATTAATAATTTTTGGAGATTTGTATAAATCGAGATGCTTGTCTGTTTACATGTCTTATTGTTGCTCTATGTATCTGTATGTGCAGAGAATAGCACTCTGGAGTATGCTAGTTCTTTTCTTAAAGGTTTCGGATATCTA
This sequence comes from Diabrotica undecimpunctata, assembly GCF_040954645.1. Taxonomy (NCBI): domain Eukaryota; kingdom Metazoa; phylum Arthropoda; class Insecta; order Coleoptera; family Chrysomelidae; genus Diabrotica; species Diabrotica undecimpunctata. Next base: position 73,863,498 of record NC_092811.1, on the reverse strand, counting down.
AATTCATCAAGTAATGCTATTTCTAGTATAGATATGGCCTTAGTTGAATTTCAAGAAAGATACAATCTTCCGGTGACCGGAACATTAATAATGATACTATGAATATGATGATGAATAACCCTCGATGTTCTGTTGGCGACAATAACTACGCAATTCATTCGAAGTAGAATAAAAAGAATTTACTCTGGTATTTCCCTCAAGCTATTAGTAATCCCGATTATATAAATTTTGATGCAGAAGCTTTCGCTAGATGAGAGAAAATATCTAATTTAAAGTTTAAACAAGTAATAATACCTTCTCCAAAGCCGGATATTACTATAACTGTGGTACCAGATAATCATTATTTTCGAGCAAGTTGTCAAGGAACCTCTAAATGTTTATTTAATTTCGCTGGTCCTGGAAAAGTATTAGCCCACGCATACTATCCCAGCGCAAACGGTGAGTGTATCGAAATTCATCTTGATGCTAATGAACGATGGTATGTAGGAAATGGCTGAGCTCCTGATGGTAAAGCCAATTTTTTGGCTGACCTAATGCATGAAATTGGTCATTCCCTCGGACTAGAACATAGTAATATTGATTCGTCTATTATGTATGCTTGGTATCAACAAAATGTAACAAGTTTTGGTGATGATGATAAAAAGGCAATCAGCATTCTATATGGGTAAAAAGTAGCTCCCTCTTACATACCAACAACAAAACCAGTTACGCAAGCGCAAACAACAATTTCACAAAACAGAAGCTATGTGCCGAAAACACCTACAATAAAACACAGGACCTATTTTCCAACAACACCTGCAATACAAAACATATGTCTAATTCAGTATCCCGATTTCATGTTTCTAGCTACATCTTCTCAGTTTCCAAATTATCGAATGTACGTTGGATCTGGCACATACATATGGAAGTTGGATTTAAATGAGATGCGCCTTCCAAAACATCCTGAATTAATTACCGATTATCTCCCCAAAGAGTTTAGGTCTACGCAAGTTTCACATGTTTTTCAGAATTCCGAGGGACACTTAGTAACTATAAGCAATAATCAGTATTACGCTGCATCTTTCTCCAATTTAAAAATTCAAAAACGTTTTATGTTTCCTTCTATACCTGGGAGAACCAAAATAAATAACTTATTTCAAACAAACAGCGGCCAAACGTATTTATTATACGATGATAATTTTTATACTGAATTTAATGAAGCTGGAGATGTCTTAAACCGTGGACCAATAAATTATCTCTTCCCCGCAATACCAAATAAAATAACATCAGCATTCCGCTACACGGATGGGTTTATTTACTTTTTTCAGAACAATACCTATTATAAGTACAGCGAATACACACGTAAAGTTGTAGCAGCAGGAACGTTTAGCTGGGAACTTTTTGGGATACCCTGGCCGGTCTATTAAAACAATTAAAAACTTTGTTAAACAAAATTGTAACTATATACGAATAAAGGTTGCTGTGTTTCTTCTTAGTGGTAGTTCTTTTAATAAAAAAAATTACATTGTTTATGTTGTTGTTTTATTTAAATTCCATTCCTCTATGTATGTACTCGATGGGATTCATATTACTACTGAATATATCCTATGTAAAACTAAATAACTACTGAATATATCCTATGTTTCTTCTTAGTGGTAGTTCTTTTAATAAAAAAATACATTGTTTATGTTGTTGTTTTATTTAAATTCCATTACTGTATGTATGTACTCGATGGGATTCATATTACTACTGAATATATCCTATGCAAAACTTCACGTGTTATGTTAAGCGACTTCTTGCGTTGACTGACACATAAATGCCACGTCTTGCGTCGAATGTCATATCATTTCATGTGACATTTCACGTTCTGCGTCGAATGTCATGTGACATTTCACGTTCTGCGTCCAATGTCACATAATTGTCACATCCTGCGTCGAATGTCACGTCATTTCACGTAACATTTTACGTTCTGCGTCGCCTGTCACATAACTGTCACGTCCTGCGTCGTCTGTCACGTTCTCTTAGGCGCTGTACGCAAAAGAAGAATTGACAGTTAATATTGAACTTTGACAGAAGCCAAACAGTTGGCTTCAGTGTGTCTGTGCCACCAACGCTTTCATTTGACACCCCATACGTCAAAATCAGACCAATAGCAACGAAGATACGTACTAGCGCCCATTTGGCAATGCCACCAACTTTGTTTTTTGTCTCAACGTATTTTCCGTCTCCTCCCCGTTCCAACGAGGCCTCGTACGTCACGATCGGACCAATAGAAACGAAGATATGATATAATGCTCTTTTGGCGTGCTCCGATGCGCAAGACACATACTGCGTTCAACCCCATTTTTCATCCTTTTTCCAACGATATGTCACACGTCATCCTACCTTAAGCCGTTTGGTATTTACGACCGGGGGTTGCAATTTTAGGGGTTGTGATTTAAGGGATGGCCCCAAAGACCCCTACCCTATCTACTTACGATCGTAACCAAAACACAAATTAACTTGTGCTCAGTCAGGACCGGTCTTCCCAGTAGAATTGTTAAATTTACATTTTAAGGGTTCATTCATTATAGCTAACGCCATGGCATTCAAAATCTTATTCTTGGGGGAGGTGGATTATTCCCCTATGTTATTTATAGCTTTTTGTGTGTATTTGCTGCTGTCGGGACTCTTTTTCACTCTTTCCTGTCCTTGCACTAAACTTTCCAGTCTTTAGCACTCATTGTTGTTCATCATCTTATACATCATCTCTTTTTTTTGGACATAATCAATAGCCTATATATGCACATAATGACTTTCGCCAAATTGAATAATATTAATATGTAAAATAATTTTTTAGGTACCAGGCAAAGGCGAACCTGCACTCGCCGATTCTTCCTACTAAACATCCCGATAAAGAACGTGACTCTTATCAAGCCACCAGAGACAAAACCGAAGATCCTAATGCTTCAAAAATTATAAAGGCTATGTGAAAATCTAGATATTTAGCTATAGCAACAAATCTTACTTATGAGCTGATAGAAATAGTTTATTTAGCAAAAGACCTATACGATTCATATAACTAAAAAATAGAGTGGTACATGTATTACGACAAATGGTTACAGTTTTTTTTTAAGAAATATGGAATATTAATTGTATATTCATTTCGATGGTTTAACATTTGATTACTGATCGAACATTGAGTTTGTATTGTTTTTCCCTGGTTTCTTGGGTGATTGAGATTCTTCGGTATGGATTGAAAAGTGTGTGTTTGAGACATCACAGTTAAAAAAAACTCTCTATTATTAACGTTTAAACATTTAAATTATTGTCATATTGACACTGACTTTAGCAACAGCACTACAGACCATGTAGGCCCTTGGCTTTTGGTGGCACATTATCCTATTGCTTCCATATTTTTTAGTATTCTCTTCCATTCTTTCTTGTCTTATGATGATTTTATATCCATCTTTCTACTTCGGCTTTTCTTAAGTCGGATGTTGCTACCTGCGACCATTTTAAGTAGCCCCCCTTCTTTCCCTCTTTAGATTCCACTAGTTATTTTGAAATTATCTCTGCAATCATTCGTACCATGTGCTCAGGCCAGCTAACTGCTTTCTAATTTTCTATGTTATGACTTTTTCATAAATATCTTTAATTTGTTTATTTGTTGCTCTTTATTTCTCCATAAATTCTCCTCAAAATTTTCCTCTACCATGTTTTTAGCTTATTTGCTTCTTGTTAATTTAATATCCATGTTTGAGAACACTACATTACCGGTGGTCTCATTATTGTGGCATAAATTCGTAATTTCGCTGTTGAAACATTTTTGTATTATAGGATCTCCTTCATCACCGCTACTGCTTTACACCTTTTCTCTATTCGTTTGTTTAGTTCTTGATATTCATCATTACAATTTGTTATTGTTGCCCCTAAATATTCCAATTGGCTGCCTCTTTCGAAGCAGTACTTTTGCCGCTGTGTATTAATTTCCAAATTTCTATTTTCAAATTTCGTTTTTTCTACTGCCATGTATTTCAATGTAATATCATTTAATTTTAATACATACTCTTTTCCCTGTTCTAAGTTTTTAAATACTTTCTCTACTTGTTTTTCTGATCTTTTTAGTAAGGCCACATCATCTGCATATTCGATGCACTGGTGTTTATTATAAAGTTCTCTCATTGCTTCAAAGATATTTGATTTTGTTTATTTTATCATACGTTTAGTGAGAATCTATAAATATCATCATTGGATCTAAATCCAAATTCTGTTCATCAATGGAGCTTTGTAGTTCTTTTATCAGAAACATTTGGTAGTTGTTGCTCTGCATCCTCTTAATCCATCTTGGTACTGTCGTATTACGTTCTTGGTAAAGAGCTATAAAATTATGGATAAAACATCTCACTTGGACATAGACTATGTACAAAAATGAGATATTCTTATCATTACTGAAGAATCTTCGTTCGCCTTTTCTGAATATATTTTTTAAAAGCGGTCATTAATACTCTTACAATTCTCTACCAATTTTCGCATTAATTATTGGGCGCTATTATTTTAATAACATACTTGGAAATGCTTTAATACTTTTCTTACGTTTTAGACGTATTTTCTTAGTTAAGTTTTTTTCTGTGGTTTTCTTTGCAGTTGAATGGATTACAATGCAATTGAACCCTTAGTCTTAGAGGCACTTTCGTTAATAAAGTCTCTCACATTATCTGCCCAAGCTCGATTTATTATAAACAATGTGCCAAAATATGTTTTTCATACTTACACTATTAAACATATTATAGTTATGGATGTTTCTAATTTCTACTCATTTTTGTTTTGTTTCCTGCAACAGTAAAATTTGATTTGTAATGTATTCGCTATTTCTACAAGGCATTTTAAGTCCACTTTTTTATAACTTCTTATATTCTAAGTTTATATTCTTATCGCTTCCTTTTTCCATTATTTTTTCTCCTCTCTCTTATGTGGCTATTAAATTTACCTCCTGTTTTTTTACTTCTAACAAAAGTAAGTCGTTGCTTCTTTTAATGTACTTACAGTATCTTTTCTTTCAATTTTTTTTCTATCTATTTTACGCAACGTTAGTCACTGCCAAAAAAAAGAGACCCAAATTATAACTTTGTGTTTTGAAACGGAGTTTTTAAAAATTATTTTATTTACAAATTTACAAAAATTAACAAACAAAAATTATGAAACAAAAACTATGAAGCAAAAGTTAAGTAGCAAAAGTTTACTAGCAAAATATATGAAGCAAAAGTTATATTATTTGAAAAGTCCCTCTATTTATAATATTGTATTGCGTCGTTTCTATTGTCCTATAATGTGCAGATTCTGTGGAATCCAGTGGCGTAACTCCTCCCTCATTGAGTCCGAAAAATAACGGAGTTATTTTTGGGATGCTGGTTTGTGGAATCTTCTTCAATGCCGGAATCTTCTTGTAATTCTATATCATGCTCGTTCCGTTGCTTTGATCTTCTTTGTTTAATAATATACAGAATGATCAAGATTAGAATAACTGCTATGACTGAGGTGGTCACCAATGGAGTCGTATGCGAAGGAATATTTGTTCCTCTAATTGGTACTAATTGTTTGGCCATATTATTAATTGCGTAAAGATTTTCAAAGTCAATTTTGGTAATATTATGGCTCTGGAATTTTTGTATATTTTCTGTGGAAAAATATTTTATTTTTGGTAAAATTAGAGCTTTCCCTCTATGAATTTTGATATTATTATTGAATTTCAGTTGATTGATTATCACTTCACAATCTTCTGGTATACTGATGAGAGATGGACTGTGTACTTCGAAAATTTGATCTCTCTTGCACTTTGATTGGACTCGTTCTGATGTCGATGGCATTATCAATATTTCATTATTAGTTACTTGTTCGATAATGGATTCTTGGAGAGTGACTTCTGTGGTAAAGCATTGGGTTGAACTTTGACCATTGAGGAAACGCAAGGTGCAATTGTCTTGTAGTATGGTATCTTCTTTGCAATAGTATGTTTCTTCTAAAATGGGACATTCTTCTTTCTGTAGGTGCGTCTCGTCAGAGGTTCGTGCCAAATAAGGGTATGTGGGAGTGAACATCTTGTTCTTTTGAATTATTGGGTAGATATGGTAAAAATCAAGGACAGTTGGTTTTAGGATAGGAATGTGAGTAGCAAAGATCAATTTTGAACTTGAAAAAGTTACTTGTGTCCCTAATAGCATGTAATACGTTAAAATATTTATAAATTTTGGAATTTGAGAAGGTTGGTAAATACTGTGCAAATATTTAATCATATCCTGAATTTCCTGACTCGAAATAATTGAACTATGTAATGTGTTTAATTTTGAAAATAATGTGATATAATTCCATTTGCTATATTTTCAATAAAATCTATCATATTCTGACAATCTAAATTTATCTGACTTATGGTACCTTGAAAAGTAATATAATTTCCCAAACTGTTTATAGTACTTTGAATTTCTAATTGGAACTTCTGTAAGTTATGTTGCAGTTTTTCTTGGTTTTGCCAAAGTATTTCTAGAGATTTGTTGTAATGATCAATTAGTTTTTTGTATAAAGATATTTGTAAGTTCGTTTCATGAATAATTTGTTTCTGATTATTTTCCAGTACTTCTATTGCTTTATCATATCTATCTCCGTCTTCTGAATCTAAATTTCCAAATAAGTATTTATTAACTTTACCTAGGCCATCAATTAGGCCTCTTTTTGATCGAATATGGGGATAGATGTTTTCTAATTTTTTCTCTAATGTATTAATTAAAACTTCTGTTCTTTCTAACATGTTTTCTGCCAATCCATGATATGAAATAGGATTTGAGGCATTAACTTTCACTACATTAGTTTTTATTATTTGAAAATTAACTTTAAGAGATTCTACTTGTCTAACTATTTCTTTTAAGTTTATATAATGGATAAATGTATGTTTACTATAAATTAATCTAAATGTACCTAATTTAATTGGGAGTAAAAGGTTTTCAAGAGGTGTTATATTAATGTCGATGTCAACTCTAACCTGGTGGGACGTCTGGTATATCATCTGTATCAGAATCAAGACGATTATTTTCTTCATTTTGTTGAACCTGCAAAAAGTTTCTTTTATTAGATCTAGGTTTGCGAACTGTGCTTTTATGATACAATCCTTTATCTGTTTCCAACAACAAGCCACGATCGTTAACAATAGTTGTTTCTTTAAACTTAGGAAGTGCTTTGTTGCGACTTCCACTTTTAATGAATGCTTTGTTTTCATTTGTGTAATCGTGTGGGTCTGACTTCGTTAAATTGCGTTTTTCTATCTGTTGGTATTTTACGTTTGCATTTCGTTCATGTATTTTATCGTATAATATTTTGCAAGATTCTTTATGATTCTGCACATATTGTGATAAAATTAAATGATCATTATTGTCGAATGGGTCTGGATTATTTATATGCCCTTTAATAATTTCAAATGGCGTAAATTTAGTAACAGAATGAATTGAATTATTATATGATAATATGCAATGTTTCATTAATTGTTCTACTGACATATCTTTATTCGTTTCTCTAAGGCATCTAAAATGTTCTATTAAAGAAGAATGAAAACGTTCTACCGGAGAATTCGAATTGCTGTTCTTAGGAGTGGTAAAATGTAATTCTATTTTATGTAATTTACAAAAATCTTCTAAGTCATAGTTTTTGAATTCAGTACCGGAGTCAGTTGTTATTTTATAGGGTAATCCATGATGTGTGATATAGTTTAACAAACCATCGACTATTGAAATTCCACTAATACTAGGAATTTGATATGCTTGTCCGTATCGAGAAAATGCATCAATTATTGTAAGAAATGGTGTATTGGATATTCTAAATACATCCATATGAATATGATCAAATGGCTTAGAAGCCGTTGGTGTAAGATTAAATTTAATGACTGGTGGGTCTCTATCATATTTATTTTTTAAGCAAACTTGACAATTGTTGACATACTGTTCTATATCTTCTGACATATTGGGCCAGTAGTATCGTGAACTCATTGACATTTTTAGCTCATTTATACCACGATGTCCTTTTTTGTAAACATGATAATAGTTAAGTTTTTCTTTTTGTTCATCGGTAGTCTCAATATCATCTCAATATCACTTGACAATTGTTGACATACTGTTCTATATCTTCTGACATATTGGGCCAGTAGTATCGTGAACTCATTGACATTTTTAGCTCATTTATACCACGATGTCCTTTTTTGTAAATATGATAATAGTTAAGTTTTTCTTTTTGTTCATCGGTAGTCTCAATATCATCTAATATTTTTGTACAGTGCACAAATTTGAATGCAGAATTTTTGAAGTAATTTTGCAATGCAACTACAAATGTTTCAGGTGATAGTGGTGGTCTAAAATACAAGGCATATAATTTTCTTGGGTCTATATAATCTTTAACAAAATTTATGATTCCTTTTTGCATATCTCTTTGAGGTAAGATAACAAATAGTCTTGTGTTCTCAAATATCTTTTGTGTTTTAGTTTTTATTTCATTGATTTCTCCACAAGTTAATAATATTTGATTTTTGTATAAATTCAAGGCTCGGTCTGTGATTGGTATACTAAGAATTGGATTTTCCACTGAAGTATGTACTGTATTTCCATCAGTATCTTCATTTCCACTTGGATTAACATTTGGGGGTCTGATTTGTATATCCGATATTATGTTTATTCTTTTTTCTTGTTCATTCTTGTCATCTAATGTTTCAGAAATTTCTTCATTGCTTAACTCAGGAAGATAAAAGTCATTTGGATCAAACAATTGATCTGTAATTTCTTGATTTGGAACTGATAAATTTTCTATTTCTTTTTGTATTACATCATCTATATCATCAAGATTTACACACAAAGATTCAGATTCTAGTACATTTATTTCATTATCGGTGTCTATTCGTGAAAGACAATCCGCAACTTTATTAAGGGTTCCTAAGTGTATTTTGTTTCTTTTACTACATTTCTCATTAGGTTTTTTGTTAAAATAATCGAAATTGTATAATTCATACTCAGAATTTCTAAAATAGCTATTTACTTGTTCATGTTGTGGTTCTCTTGGATTATTATTTTCGTTTTGATAATTATTTGTGTATAGCTCCTCAGCTATAGTATCAGGAATTCGTCTAGGGAAATAATTTCTCCGATAATTATTGTATTTATTGGGATTTGATCTAGCGTTTGAATTTAATGTATTTCTGGATGCTATTGACATAGGTTGTGGCTTAGGTAACCGATCATTAGGAATTCGGTTGGGCCTGAATACATTACTTTCTGGTCGGAAGTTTGTGGAACGATTCTGAGATGTGAAATGATTCTGAGAATGTTGGGGTGCTAAAGAATTTTGGTTTTGATAACCTTGATTTCGATATAAAAAGTTAGAATTGAAAGGGTTTTGATTTTGATAAGTAAAATTTGGATTTGTTTGATATTGATGTGTGGGATTAGAATTTTGGGGACGATAATGGTTGCTAGGTTGATTTGGCCTGTAAGATGGATTAAAGGAATTGTGTGACTTAAAATTATGATTGTTTTTTGAAAAATTATTACTAGAATGTCCATATAAATTTTCAAAATTATGAAACTCGTCGACATATGCAATGGCATCTTCAAGAGAACTCGGTTTCTTAAGGTGCATATTATTTTTAAGAACACCTGTACATCCTGCAATAAAAGTGTTCAGTGCGATTTTATCAAAATGGTTAATTTGGCATAGTTTATCTGCATGCTCTATACTAGTATCGTTACTTATTCTTTGGGCTACATTGCTTTTTAATAATTGTATTCTTGTTCCAAAATTATGGAGTGTTTCATTTTTAAATGGTTTAGTTCGTGTTAGTTCTTGCATTAAGCAGTCTAAATCACGTCTATCTGCGAAGCATTGTTCTAATGCTCTCTTTATACTACTCCAAGTCGTTAGTTCCATACGATTTCCTACTAGTGCTTCTGCTTTTCCAACTAATTTATCTTGTATGCATTCCAAAATGTGTTTATTTAAATCTGGATCGTTATATGTAGAATATGTTTGTATTAGTTCGTTGCATCTAAAGATAAATTTGTTGAGAGTATTGGAATCTCCATCGTAGGGTTTAATATTTTTTAATTTTGATTTGAGAAAGTCTCAGTTAAGGGGAGTTTGAGTTTGAGTTGCAGTAGCCATATTTTCAAATAAAATTATTTGTCAAAATATCTCACAAAATTGTATAGAATTATGTATTATAAAAAAATATATATACGCAATATAAATATGTTTCAAAGATTTTAAATATTTCAAAAGAATTATTCAATAAAAATAAATATTTTCAATAACATAAATATGTATTAAAATGGATGAAAAATATCAGTATTCTTATTCAAAAAAAATTCAAATTCGTATTCAAAAATTCAAAATTAATCTATCTATCCTCACAAATGTATGAAAGGAAAGGCGAAAAGGAAAGGCACTTACAGTTATCTGGAGCACCTGCTTCTCTTCTTCGAACTTTTGCTTCCTCTGGAACTCTGCTTCTTCTCGTTGATACCACTGTAGGGTAGAGGTTCGATTTGGATACGCACTACGATGTTGAAACACCAAAACCGAAAAAGTTCTATCACTTGATGTGTAAAATGTTCTTTTCCGATCCGCACGTATCCTACTGACTGCGCCAATTATAACTTTGTGTTTTGAAACGGAGTTTTTAAAAATTATTTTATTTACAAATTTACAAAAATTAACAAACAAAAATTATGAAACAAAAACTATGAAGCAAAAGTTAAGTAGCAAAAGTTTACTAGCAAAATATATGAAGCAAAAGTTATATTATTTGAAAAGTCCCTCTATTTATAATATTGTATTGTGTCGTTTCTATTGTCCTATAATGTGCAGATTCTGTGGAACCCAGTGGCGTAACTCCCAAGTACCTTCGAAAACCCTGATTCATATGGGCTACTTTTGCGTTTATGCTTATTAGTTTATACCACACACTAGCAACACTTTATAGTTCTCCAAAACAGCGATTTAGTGAACATTATATTTTATCTGTTTTTTTTATTGATTTTAACAAGTTGGTTTTGATCGTTTTTTCGTTTGGTTTTTTCGTTTCTTACAATACTTGTTCTCCTACCTATGCAATGAGTTTAACACTTAATAACCACAGTGAAATGTTTTTAATTTATTTTTCACTATATACTCAGAAATTCAATGCAAGTAGAATCTAACCACATTTACGTTCTCAATGTCACTTTACTATCTTACAATTGGTTTAGTCTTTTTTTAAGTATAATTAATACATTTTCTTTTATTTGTACGTTTTTTTTTATTGCATACAAAAAGGCATAACAGGCTAACTAGCGTTGATAGCTAGATTTTACTGATTCGTTCTTCATTTACATAAAAATATTTTTTTGTTTTTAATATACTTCATATAATCAAATTCGTTTAGTTCTAAATATTTTGACTCTTTGAAATGACTTTTATTCATATGTTTTTTATTATTTATTTATGTTACGTAATAGTAAACTGCATACAGAGTTCAAACAAGGTTAAATTTTTAGAGAAAAGTGAAATCAAGGATACCGATTGATTTTCTATTGTTTGATTTAATGATCAAATGATTTCAAATATCTATTACAAAAATATTGCATTGAGAACGTAACAAATTTAGTGCAAACCTTAATAGAATGCCATAATAAGAATAGGGTAAACTGGTCCATAGTGGGACGTTTTTTTTTTCAAAAGTGTATAGCACCTTGATTAAGCGTTTGTTAATTATAGTAAGGGTACCTATGCATGGGTATGGACGTAAGGAAGCAAACTAATAATAATTTCAAGTAATCCTTTATTTATAATAAATGTTATTCAACAAGTCCCACTATGAACCACTCGTCCCACTATGAACCACTATATGGTCCATTGTGGGAATCATAGTGATCCATAGTGGGATTTTTAGTAAAAAAATCTTTTACTTTATTTTAAATTGGAAAAAATTCACAGGGATCATAAACTGGCGAGCAGCCCTAGCTGAACTGTACAGGAGGAGGCAGCTTTAGTAAAATATCTTCTGCTTCTACGGTATCAACATCGGGTTTGTCGGGAAAAACAAATTTACCGGCCACAATTCTCTTTATGAAAGAGATATCTTATTCATCTCCACTTATCCTAATAACCTGACCGACATAATTTTTACCAGTTTTTTTTTGTCATGTATCTTACTATAACATAGTCATGACTTTGAATAGACAAATCTTGATTTTCTGATGTGACGCTTTCTAAATCGCTAGAATCGTTGCAAATCTCTTGACTAACATCACTGTTCGAACTTATGTCGTCATTAAAAACTTGACGTTTAACTTTTTTAGCCTTCTGCTTTTTTTCTTCTGAAAGTGTTTTTTTAGCCAATCTTTCTTTATGCTGTTCCTCTATGGCATCTTTTATGGAGGTGTCTGTTATTATTGCTAACTGTAGCTTCTTTCTGCTTCTCCTAAGATTCTTCCTACGAGCAGCTTTGGCATGTGGCCTAATTTACTGAGGGGTTATTATATTGGATGGGCCATTAATTGGGCTGACATGTCGTGGTTCTTTTACATCCTGAACATCTACATCCTAAACACCTTCGTTAGCCTTATATTCGTTATCATTTTCATTTTCTTCGGGCCTATCAGTGACATAAGATGACATAAAATCACTCTCTGAAAAAATATGGGAATTCAGGGGTGCTACGCCTGTGTTTTTAAATCCGTTAAAAATGTTGGCAGGAGAGAATGCTTTAGGGTAGGCGGTACTAACAACATTACAAACATCATAAATGCTCATAGGTATGGCAGGATGATTTAGCATCCAGTCATCAACTACTTGGTTACAATAGCTTTTAAATGGAAAGAAGCAGCTTACGTCGAGCAGTTTTACGTAATTTATGACTGCAATGGGGCGGTAATGTCAATAAAATAATCTTCCTCATGGTTGTCAAGAATTAGTAGAACGAACTGGGAATTCTTTACTGCATCGCACGTGTTTGATAAAGTGCTCTATATACCTACTTCAAAAAATTATCTCCCGTCATCTAACCAGAGGGAAACGCTGCACCGGCGGATCCTAGAGGAGCCCCAGTAAGCATGAAAGGCCTTAATATTTTCCTCGGGGATACAAAGAATGCAGCGCTTGTCACTTTTCCAATTTGTTTTTGTTTAATGTTAGCAAGTATCTTTCCGGGTTTATGCACATTGGTGACACCAGTCTTATCACAATTGAATATCTGGTTCGACTGGATATTATGTTTCGGTATCACACTTCTCAATTTTGTGAAAAATGTAGCCACATTATGCTTGTTGAAGCTGGTGACCCTGCCAAGACTAGTTGCTTCTGGTTTTCGAAGCGATAACATAGTCGTTTCCTAAAATTATTCAACTATTCGACTCCAGCTCGTTTTTTCTCGTGCCAAGTTCGAGGCACCGTTTTATTATTAGTAATGGGATACTTATAAGCCAATCCACGAGTATGTATTAATGTAACACATTTCACAAGCCTGAATTATGTACTCGCACAATAGCTGTTCCTGTCTACTTGTAAATATTGTTTTGAAACCATGGGTTTGTTCAAATTTAAAATCATTTGTGTTGTCTTCATTAGCTAATTTGAACTTCTTCACTTTGCGCTGTGGAGCCGACTTGCTTACACCATGCTTTTTGGATGCACTCATCAATGACATTTGATTGTTTACAACAACTTCTACTGCAGAATGTACAGACCTTGTATATACTTCATGATTCTCTAGGCTTTTTTCGAAAACTGCTGACAGTTGGGATCTTGGATGTCTCGAGATATTCAATTCTGCAAATAATAAAAATTTTTAGCATGTTTTAGTATATTTCAGCATAGACCGCAATATGTTATCATATCCCAGTATGGACCGCTTTTTTATTCCCACTATGGACCATGGCGCATCAAAATACAAATGACCAAAAATTTTATCAAACTGGTAGAGCTAGCTTTAAATAGAATCAGATGATATTGAGGTTATGTATGTTTTAGATATCCATACCAAATCCAAGTTAAATAGGATACATTTCGGCGAATTATTCGAAAAAATCTGAACATGGAAATAAAAGTTTTCATCTGATCACTCACATGAATTTTCAAAATATCGAAACGCATAGTACTAATTGAAAAACTAACACGAGATTCGGAAGCGGCACTTTTATGATAGCACACACACTGAAATATAGCTCTACCGCGATGATAAAATAGCCAGAATAGTGAAATTCCCACTATGGACCGCGTCCCACGATGGACCCGTTTACCCTACCTGAAATAAAAAAAGATGACCTGCGCCAAATTTTCTGATTTTTTTTCTATAACAAAACCTTTCCAAATTGAAACCTGTACGTGGTATATGGACAACTGATCTGTGACTTACCGGGGTCGGTTCGGTCAAAAAACTTAATATTGTGATTGTCAGCTTTTTCATATATCCTTAACAGAATTAAGTTTTTTAGTACATATATTTAAATTACTTTAGCTTGAATATAAACACTGTCAAATTGATTCATATACAAGATATTTGATGTAAAACAGTTGTGCATATTTTTTATATACTATACGACCATCGGAACGTTTTGTACTTTTATGTATTTCTAATTAACCTTTTCCATGTTAGTTTGATATATATTATCTTGTGAATAATTATTTACCGTATTTAAGCGACTACATAAATATATCAAACATAAATCTATGACATCTTTGTTTATAAAGTGAATACACAATATTATGGATTGAACCATTGAAGAACTAGTATTTAGGACTTCCAACATCTACATAAATATTTAGAAGATTTTCAACATTTTGTTTATAAATTATAGTGTATTGCTCAAAATTACTTTTTCTTATATATATATATATATATATATATATATATATATATATATATATATATATATATAATTAACTTGTGTGATAAAGTCATATGTTTATTGTTTGTAAATTATTGTAATGACAGTTAATAAAGATATTTTGTATATTGTATATTTATATATTATAGCATGAACGTAGTTAAAAACTAAGTAACTGATACTGTTTGTATTTATCTCAGTCTGTGTATAAGATAACATAAATACATTAACCTCAATTACTTGATATTCTGATAAGTCGCAGGTGGTTATTAGATCACCTGCATAACTCATAGGCGTCACCGTAGGGATTATAGTTTATTATGGTCTCCTCCCTGGTAACGAACTCATTAGGAGGAGGGGCCAGCAGAAGATACAGGTTTCTTACTTGGGCGTTCTCGTCTTCGTCTTGGCACTACAGGCGTAGGAGATTCAACATCATTGAAGTTAGCGTGTGTAAGGGCGGATACGTGAAACACACCAAGAGAAATAGGGGTAACCACTCCACAAAGCTCGTAACTCACAGGCGATACCACTCGATTGATTATATAGGGTCCATCTTTCTTCGGGTAGAACTTAATTGTCTCACATTTCGACCTGTTACTGGGAGTGGTTGTATTGGCCGATACTAAATCTCCTTTGGGTTTCTTCAAACGTCGATCAGCATATTTATTTTGCCTATCTTAAGCGTTGTCATCTTCTATTCATCCCATGTTTCAGCCATGCGTTTTAGGTATAGGGTTATCTGTTGTATACAATTCTAGATCGGCAGCTTACCTCCAAAAGTTAAGTAGGCAGCAGTTTGCAGAGTTCATTGCAAATCTAAACATTGATATCCATGTCTCGGTTTAGAACTCTATTCTTGCGCTTTACCGTATTAACAGAAGGGTGATAGTGGCGTAAAAGCCCTTTTTATTTATAAAACATAGCAAACTTCTTAGATTACCTCAGGCATGAATTGCATACCATTATCATTGATAATTCTTCGAGGTAGGTCAAATCGTAAGAATAACTCATCAATAAGCTTCATAGCGCACTCTTGTGCGGATGCTTGAATTAAGCCAAATAATTCCACCCACTTAATATTTCTGTCTTCGACTATCAAAATCCAACGTTCACCTTTTAATTCTTCAGGTAACGGTCCAAAAAAGTCTAGTTTCTGGTTAGAGGCATTATATCTTTGATAATATGGGCATTTATTAATATAATCACCAACAAAAGTGCGCATGCCTGGAAAGAAGCATTTAAGCGATTCTTCTTAAAGTACGTTCAATGCTATAATGGCCAGAAGTTGGCACATAATGGCTTCACGATCATGTGTGGGTACTACTAACTGAGCCTCTTCTTCATCTTCTTCCGATCAGTAACGGTACTGTACTGCTTGAAGTATTTCACTTTTTCGTGACTAAACACGCACTTTTTCGATTTATCCTAGATATAAGATCATCTAGATAACTTAAAGTCACTAACTAAAAAGGTCCCACGAGTCTTTAAAAAGTTATTGGGGTCTTTTGAGGCCAAAAGGCATCCGTAAGTATCGGAATGTCCTGAATGGTGTCACAAATGCTGCTTTATCACTGTCAGCTACCGTGACGTTAACTTGGTAATACCCCTAGCGTAAGTATATGGTAGACATATAAAAAGTTCGCTTAGCGGCGCGTGACAAATCGTCCATCCGCGGCAACGAATAAGAGTCACTAATAGCGCTACCTTTTTTTGGCACTAATACAACCGGCACGGCCTATGCACTTTCACATTTTTCGATGATACCTTCTTATAGAATAGAATAGAAATATGCTTTATTGTCACTGAAAATTGTACAATTTCTGGACAAGCGTTAGAATCGCAAAATAAAAGATAAAAAAAAAATATACAATCCATTGCAAAATTGGATAATAAAACCTTACGAACTAGTTTACAAATAAGTTAAAGTTGCTGCATGTGATACCCAAATATATAAAAATACTTTAGTTGCCTTTACCTAAACGTACTGTAATTTCTTAGTTATTCGTTAAGAAACTCTTCCACCGAATAATATGGTCTTTCAGATAGATAGGCTTTTGTCAATTAATGGAACTTAAAGAAAGAAGTTGTAGATTTAAGTTACAAAGGGAGATGGTTGTATAATTTTTTTAATTTATTAATTAATTTTAATTTTTTTGGATTTCTTTACTAACTCATTGGACGGGATCGGTAAATATACATCAAAGTTTGAATTTCTGGTGGAGTAGTGATGATTAGGTCTTGCTGGAAAAACATGTATGTGTTTACGAACTAATCAAATAGTTTCTAGAATATATAAAGAGGGAAGAGTTAAAATCCAGTGATTTTTGAAGTAGCTTCTGCAATGTATGATTCTACTGAGGTCAAAAATATACCGTATTGCTCTATTTTGTAATTTAAAATTAACATCAGATTGGGCAGCTGTACTAGATTCCCAAAAAGGAAGGCCATATCCAAGATAAGGCTCGAATAAAGAAAAATATGTTATTTTGGAAGATGCTAAATTTATTTCCTTCGAAACAGATCTTATTGCATAGCAGGATGAGGCTAGTTTCTTACTTAATAAATCACAATCGACGATACTGATCTGGCTGTTATTAAAAAGCAAGGGTTCAAGAGCTCCTTTATAGGATAATCCTACTGTCTTATCCACGTTAAAAGAGAGTAAATTAGAGTCGGACTAGGTTTATATTTTAAGTAGTTCTAATTGCATGAAGAGTTGCAATATTAGAGTTCCTTTAGGTAATACTGGTATCATCAGCAAAAAGAAAAAAATTTGCATCGATTTTTAATTTAGTGATGTCATTTATAAAGATAACGAAAAGTAGAGGACTCAGTACTGAACCTTCTGGCACTCCACATACAATGCTTTTATGACTAGAGTCAGTATCATTTACTCTAACTAGTTTCCTATTCCTCAAGTAAGATTGGAACCAATTCAAAGAAATACCTCGAATTCCGTAGAAATTTAGTTTTTTTATCAAAATGTCGTGATTTACACAATCAAAAGCTTTGGCATAGTCACAAAAAAGTATTAATTTAAAGATTATTGTTTAGTGCTTGATAGACCTCATGTAGTACAGAAAACATAACATCGCTGGTACATTTATTAGATAAAAAGCCGAACTGACTTTGTGATAAAATATTGTTTTCAACGAGAAAGGACAAAAGTCGGGCTTTTATAAGTCTCTCAATAATTTTGGATAGGACCGGTAGTAAAGCAATAGGTCTATTATTGCAGACATTAGATTTTTCACCACCCTTATGAAGAGGAATAATAATGGCTGTCTTTAGGCACTCTGGAAATATACCTTTTTCCAAGGAATCGTTAATTAGTTAGTCCAGGACTTCCAACACATTTTGCTTTTAATACTAATAGTGATTGTTTGGATCAGTTCAGATTTATCAACTGGTCTTATAAAGAATAAATTCGAGACCTTTTTTGAATTGGGGAGATAGGGAAATAGTGGATGGCAAAATAGTGGATGTTATATTTTTACTCACATTAACGAAGTATTCATTTCGATTTTCAGGGTTTGGAAGAGAAAATGTTTGAGCTGTGTTAGCTTTATTTCGAAGATCGTTTGTTATTATGTTTTACAACATTTTTAGAGCTTCCCAGACGATTCTGATACTACATTTTCTTAGCTGTTTTGATAAGTTTTAGATAGGTTCCTCTCTACTTGGAGATATATTCAGTGACAAAGACGTTGGTAGTAAATTTCTTGATGTACCGGGTGGTCCAATAAGCCGATTTCTCGGCTGTATATCAGAAACTATTCGTATTATGACTTTAGGAGAAAAAATTCCTTACTAAAAGTGGCCAAGAGAAATCGCTGGAAATAACTTTCAAGTTTCTGAGTTAACCGCTAGGGGGCGTAACCTGTGAAGAAAAATTCGAAAACGTTTTTTGTGAAATATGTCTAATTATACCAAGTGTTAAATAAGTAAACTAGAAAGAGGCCTAAATTCCGCACAAAGTTTAAGTACTTTTTTTTATTTTTCCAAATAAAGGGTGGGGGAGAGTGGGAAAGTATTTGTGGATAAATACCTATAACTTTGGTTTTTATTAACCGGTTTTAACGAAATTAGTGTCATTAGAAAGAGTGTGGATGATTTAATTTACATCGACTATAAAACAATTGCATTTAGTTTTAATTGTCATGGGTAGAGGGTACTTTCGAATAGAAAAAATTAAAATTTGTTTTTCTTCAAAATGTTTAATGGAAACACCTATTTATTGTAAATTATAATGGAACTGGATTAAATTCGTAACAAAATGGCGCAAACTAAAAACGCATCCGACTCACCCGACATCCAACAAAACGACTCACTCTTTATTAGAACTTAAAATTAAATATGTGAAAGATCCTACAAATATCTCGATCATTAAAACTTAGTGTCCAATTAAGTGTTCAAATTGTTTTCCATCGTTGTCCATACAAAGATGTAATCTTTCGCGCGTAGACATAAAAGCTGCTACAATCTCAGCTGTTGATATACTATTTATTGCATTTATAATGCGCTGTTTCATGTCGTCTCGCGTGGTTGGTTGAGTTTGGTACACTAAGTCCTTCAATCTTCCCCACAGATAAAAGTCCAGACATGTTAAGTCTGGAGATCTAGCTGACCATAAAAATATACTTCCCCGTCCAATCCATTTATTTCGATAACTTGCATTCACATAATCTCGAACTCGTCTGGAAAAGTGCGCAGGACACCCGTCATGTTGTAATATCGTATCTCTTCTTGTTGGTAAGGAAATATCTTCCAATAAAACAGGCAACTGATTTTCCAGAAAATCCAAATATGTTTCGCCATTTAAAGTTCTATCAAAGAAATATGCACCTACAATCTTTCCATCAACTATACCACACCAAACATTAAGACTCCATCTATATTGAACCTGCACCTCATGTATCCAGTGCGGATTTTCTTCAGCCCAATAATGCATATTATGCAGATTAACACCACCTGCACTATTAAACGTAGCCTCGTCCGAACAACGAATATTGGTGAAAAAGAAACCACTATATTTACTAAAACTCAAAAAATCTTGAAAAATCCACAATTGTTTCACAAGATAATTCGTGCATTTTTAAGTATCGTTTTAAGTATTAATCGTAAAGTATTTTTAAGAAACCGATAAAAGGATAAAAGTGCCGTGTTGCTGTTTTTATCGGAATATTAAAATAACCGTTGAATCTAAAGTTTAAAGGGAATTTGAAGTTTTTGACCTAAACGTTCACATTATAATATGAAAAACCAACGTGTGATGTTTTAAAATCCTTAGAACAGTAGTTTTGGGTATGTTTAATTCTATAGAGATTTGCTGATTACTTATATGTGGATTCTGTTGAATTAAAGCAAGAACATTGATTGAATTATCTTCGGACACACCTCTACTACGTCGTTTAAAACAAGGACGATGAAAACTATCAGTTTCTCTTAATCTTCTTGCCTTTCTTTCAAATGCTTCTTTGCCATAATGTATCCTGTCATGATATCTTACAGAATATATACGTGAGGCAATAGCGGCATTTTGGTGACATTCGAAATAAACTCTAATCATATTGCAGCAACCTTGGGTGCCAATTAAGAGGCAACAACCTAGAGGTTCCGACATATGGGTAATAATGCACCGTTGCTCAATAAAGTACTCGGAGGGGTCGTGGGTCTATGTCCGAGGCAGTGTGCAGTGTCGTAGCTCGAGAGCTTTCAGAAATTTACAAAACAAAACAAAACGACAAAAAATGTTGAG
Organism: Diabrotica undecimpunctata; assembly: GCF_040954645.1. NCBI lineage: Eukaryota > Metazoa > Arthropoda > Insecta > Coleoptera > Chrysomelidae > Diabrotica > Diabrotica undecimpunctata. Next base: position 73,842,888 of record NC_092811.1, on the reverse strand, counting down.
CGTCACCTACCTGCGTAGGAATTTGTCGGTAAGAGCCGAAAAGGTACGAATATCCAAACCGTTGTGTACTTGACTAGGAGATACTTGAATTACTGGTGTTATTCTGGTGTTATTTAAATATGTAAATATATACGGTATAAAAATTGACAATCGTGGATCAGGTGATTGAAGAAAATGGAAAATATTGATAATAATCATTTATTTTGCGCAAACAAAAAAATATAAAAAATGTCAGTTCTAAGTTGGACACTGAATCCGCACTGTAATTCACTAAGAAATATTCACAACGCAACATAAACATAAATTGGTATCGTCATGAACATAAAAAAATCATATCGACATAGACATAAAATGGATAGTCATTATATAAACAAAGAATCCAACTAAAAATCTTTGGTATTGAGTAAAACCGATATAATAACGTATCTACTGTAAGCAGGACCTAATTGAGAATGTCATGCCTCATTTTCGGCCAATAATATCGCTCTTGTACCCGGGATAAGGTTTTATAAAAACCTAAATGAGCACATGTAGGCGGATCGTGACATGACGTAATCACCTCAAGGCGCTGGGGTTTCGAGACTAATACTTTCCACTCAATTGAATTAGCGACGAAAGGCGAGTTGGTCGGAACAAATTTCTATACTAGGTCGTTATCGACCTTCCACTTTGCAAATTTATCGGGATCACGGAGTATTCTCGAACGGAAATTGTCGAAAGATGGGTCGATTCTATCCGAATCTACCTACGTAACATAAAGCAGGACTGACGGAAACGGGATTTACATCAATTGATAGGTCGGGAGCTGCTTTATGTTTGTGAGCCCTGCTTAGGGCGTCCGGAACATTATGACATGATCCTTTGCGGTGAATGAGATCGAAATCGTGCTGACGAAGTCTCATAGACCATCTAGCCAGACGTCCAGACGGGTTTTTGAGGTTGCTCAACCATAACAGAGAGTGGTGGTCAGTGATAACGACAAACTTAACTCCTTCGGCGTAGGGCCTAACTTTCTCAATGAAGAAAAGCACAGCAAGGCATTCACACTCCGTAACGGAATAATTGCGTTCCGACCTAGTGAGCGAGCGACTGGCATAAGCAATCACCTTTTCTCCTCCGTCTAAATTCTGTGTCAATACTCCACCTAAGCCAGTGTCACTAGCATCACACTGAATAACGAAGGGTTATGTAAAGTCGGGTTGAGACAAAACGGGTGCGGAAACCAGTGCCTCCTTTATACGTAGAAGAGTTTTCAGCTTTAAGAATCCAATCGATAGGCTGCTTTTTTCTCTTTCCTTTGAGTAGGTCGTTAATTGGCGAGACGACAGACGAAAAATCCTTAATGATCCGCCTATACCATGAACACAAACCAATGAATCTTTTAATTTCGGTAGCATTTGAAGGGCGTGGATAACTGACCATCGCGGATATCTTATCGGGATCGGTACGAAGTGAGTTATCTCACACATTGTCCCACAATATAACCTAAAAATTTCAACTCAGTTTTGAAAAATCACAATTTTTCAAATTTATCGTTAGCTTCGCCTCCTTTAGCCTGTCTAAAACTACCTTTAAAATGCTAATGTGTTCTTCGAAACTCGGGGAGCAGATAATTATGTCATCGAGGTAGCAAAATATCCAGGGCTCGAGCTCGGGACCAAAGATAGCGTCCACCAATCTTTGCTGAGTCTGGGCCGAATTGGAGAGTCCGAAAGGCATGACGGTAAACTGAAACAGACCTCTACCTACCACACTAAGAGCAGATTTTTCACGGGATTCCTTATCGAGAGGAACTTGCCAAAAGGCTTTACGAAGATCGATAGAACTAATGAACTTCATTATTCGAACTTCCGAAGCGATAGGTCGACAATAATAAGCGCCCAGTGTCTTTTGCCACTAATTAACTCGATTTTAAATTGGTGATAAACAGGTGATTCGAAGTTTGAAATTAACTCAGGGTAATAAATAAGTCTATAAGCGACCCCTCCATGGGGGACGCGATTTCCCCAGAGACGCCAATAGGTGATTTAAACTTTTCATGTGTTAGTGATAATAGTGAAATGCATGTTAATGGATCCAGTTTAATCGAAAATTTTGATGATTCGACTGCGAAAACTGCGAATAAAACCAGTGACCATACTACAACATTGCCAGAACCAGAAATAGCACAAAAAGCAGTAGCGATAAAAATTTTCAACGTCAAATCAGATAAGTACAATTTTAATAATGTTTATGTTTACATAGAAAAAACAAACAATGAAAATATAGGCCGTTTGCATCCCTTAACTGTAGCGCATATTTTGCATAAAAAGTTGAATATTCCTAATATTATTGAAATTAAAGGCATTGGAAAAAACAGAATTAAAGTTCTGTTAAGGTCTATTTCTGATGCAAATAATTTAGTTAAAAAATGAAAATTAAAGGTCTAATCAGAGATGTTGATACCCAATACGATGAAAATTATTTGTTAGATAACAGTGAATCTACCTCCCACATATTAGGTTTTAAACGAACTTTTAGAAGGGTTGACACGGAAGGAAAAACTAACTATGTAACTAAAAGGACTGTAATAGTCACCTTTGAGGGAAATATTTTACCTGGCTACATTGCAATAAATAGTGTATTTTTTCCTGTGGAAATCTATATTGGCAAGGTCACTCAGTGTTATAATTGTTTGAGATTTGGACATATCTCCAAGCACTGTCGCAGTACACAGACACATTGCATAAAATGCGGGAAAACCAAAAATGAAGATCGTGCGTGCCAGGATAATGATATTCAGTGCATCCATTGCAATAGTAAGGATCATGTAACCATTTCCAAGAAATGTCCAAAATATGAACTGCAGAAGAAGATCAAAAACGTAATGATTGAGCAAAAAACTTCTTTCATCGAGGCAAAAACTTACTGTGAATCATCCTTCTCAGGATTGTTCACTCAGAATAGATATTCCACAGTAGAAAATATCGGAAATAGTTTTCCTCCCCTGCCACCATTCACAAAAAATTCAACCCCTTCTGCTGCCACACAAGTAGTCACGCGTAGAAATCAAAACATATCATCAAATAATACATCACAACCCTCCTCAGGTCACTATAGTATAGCGAACAAACGAAAATTAATCTCTCCTACCCCACAGTCCCCACATAATGCATATATGTTTCCTTTTAATTTTGGCCCCACTAGACCCCTTCCTGCTAATTTAAACATCCCTAATTGTCAAAATAAACCAGATCAGACAGTTTTACAAACACTTATTTCCAATTACATTTTTAATTTAATCACAAATATTCAAACTGTAGATGATATAAAAACAATAAGTCAAGATAGTATTTACCATGGAATAAAAACGATTTTGGAGGATATTATCAATAAATAACATCTTCACAGAACTTAAATCATTAAAAATTTTGCAATGGAACGCTCGATCCGTTGTTTCGAATAAAAACAGTTTACTTCATTTTTTAATAACTGAAAATATTGACATTGCCTTAGTAAGCGAAACTTGGTTCAAACCAAATCAGAATTATATATTTAAAGGTTATAATGTAATTCGCCAAGATAGGTACGACGGGTACGCAGGTGTTGCAATCTTAATTAAAACAACCATACCATTTTGTCAAATAAATATGAGAAACAAATTTAACGATGAAATTTTAGTCTGCGGTGCTATCGTAAAAATTAATACAACAGAATTAAATTTTCTATCTATATATAGACCACCTAAAATTCGTACTTCCAAAAACGATTGGATAAATATCTTCTCACAAGTCAAATCACCTTTTATAATTGGAGGAGATATGAATGCTCATAACTCACTGTGGGGCTCATTACAAAATGATGCAGTTGGTCACCAAATTGTTAGTAGTGTTGAGGATCTAGATCTTGTAATTTTGAATAATGAAGAGCCTACCTATCTTCCTAGATATGGTACGCAAAAATCGATGATTGACATTTCCCTCTGCACAGCTAATATAGCTAGTAAAATCACCTGGTCAGTTTTATCTGACACCTTAGGCTCCAATCATTTTGCTATAACTATGAATTTTTCAATAACCAACACATCGCAGGAAACAATTTATCCAAAAAGCAAATGGAATATCAAAAAAGCAAATTGGTCCCTGTATACATCCTTAATTGAAAACATGTTTTCCAATAAAAGTAGCTCCCTTAATACTTATGAAAATTATAACGTTCTAATAGATTGCATTAATGATGCTGCTTTTAAATCTATTCCTCAATACAAAATTTTTAAATTCAAAAATCGATCCCCTCCGCCATGGTGGGACCCAGAATGTGATCTGATAATTAATAACAGAAAAGAAGCATTAGCAGTTTATAAACGTTCACCAAGCCTTGATAATTATCTAAAATGTCAGAAAAATGTTGCTCATACTAAAAAGCAGCTGAAAAAAAAGTCAAAGCTAGTTGGATCAAATGGTGTTCTAATTTAAGCAAAAATACTTCTTCTAAACAAATATGGTCACAAGCTAACAAAATGAACCGAAAATCACATAATAGTACAAAACCCTTCAATGATACTGTAAAGTCTTTTATTTATTTATAATTATTTATATTTGATACGGTGATACGGTGATACGGTATGCTGGTATCGGCAACTGGACCCTCTTTTACAACTTCCAGTTGTATAAAAATGACAAGGGACGGTTTTCTCTCCGCACCAGTAACTATGCGGATTGCAACAGACTAACACCTGGACTTCGGTGTCTTTAAAGATCTCTTCCACCATATTTCGGATAACCCTCCAATCTAATTGGCGGCACTCCAACTTTTGCACGTCGGACTCTAGTACGTGCTCTCTCAATTGAAGTATGGCTTCCCATACATCTCGGTAGGTAGGTTCACGGGTAGTGTCTTTTGTTACCAGGTAGAAAAGGTAACGTGATACATCTTGGAGTTTCAAGGTTTTACCGGGAGCTGGCACCTGGCATTGAAGTTCTGCAACTCGACCAAACTTCTTTCGAAAGACGGATGCCAACCCTGGTCCGTCTTTGATACTGGCCGGGATGGTAAGGGCCAGCGAGTAGTCATCGGGGAGCGCGAGTAGATCTTACTTTTCTTCAGTGGTAACACCATGTCTTGCTTTACCGGTACCTCCATAGGCACCCATGAATTCCTCAAACGTGAGGTCAGACACGTCTTGGACTTGGTTTACTTCCACTTCTTCATCTACGTCGTGGTCACCTTCGAAAGACGCCAGCCGGTTATGGTGTACTATCATCGGCTTTCCCCTCGGAATCTTGCTTATTCGGTAGATGACATCGTTGATCTTCTCCATAATTAGGTATGGGCCTTCCCAAAACTGCTGCAATTTGGGAGAACAACCTTTTCGCTTCTTGGGATTATACAGCCATACTTTGTCGTTCTTCTTAAAACAACCCTTTTTGGCTTGTGTATCGTACCGTTTCTTCATTCGGTCGCTAGCGATCTAAAGGTGGGAACGAACCAACTCATGTACATCGTCCATTCTTTTTCGTAATTCGATCACATAATCTTCACCCGCTACATCTTCTCCAGGTCGACACCCAAACTCTAGATCACAAGTTAGTCGCATTTCGCGTCCGAATAGGACTCTGGCTGGTGTCTGGCCTGTTGATTCGTTAACAGCAGATCTGTAGGCCATTGTGAAGAACTGAAGGTATTGGTCCCAGTCTCCCTGATGATCGGACACCATCTTTGTCAAATATTTGCCGACTGTCCTATTCATCCGTTCTACCATACCATCAGATTGCGGATGATATGCTGTAGTTCTTGTTTTCTTCATGCCTAGTCTATCACATATTCCTTGGAATAGATCGCTTTCTAAGTTCCTGCCTTGGTCACTATGTATCTCCAAAGGCACTCCAAATCGGCTGATATATTCTTGGATCAACTTATCTGCAACGGTGGCGGCCTTCTGGTCTGGAAGTGCGTAAATCTCGACCCACTTAGTAAAGTAATCCATTACTACCAACATGTACTTGCCTCCATTTTCACTTTCTGGAAATGGCCCAGCGATATCCAAAGCTATTCTTTCAAACGGGCTTCCAACATTATATTGTCTCATAGGAACTCTCCTTTTTCGGTAAGGCCCGTTACTCGTAGCACAAATAGTACATTTCTTACACCAGTCTTTTACGTCGTCGGAACTGTTCATCCAATAAAACCGTTCCCGAATTCGCTGAAGGGTTTTCTTTACACCAAAATGCCCTCCTGATGGACTGTCGTGTAACTGACGAAGTACTTCGGCTATTCTGCTCTTTGGGATCACCAACTGTCTTCTCTTCTCTGAACCGTCATCATTTTCCAGGACTCGTTTGAGCAAGCCATCTTCGATGATAAATGAGTCCCACTGGGCCCAATACGTCTTAACTACTGAGCATAGGTTTGATATTTCCTGCCAAGGTGGTCGACGGTTTTCCTCTTTCCATTTTCTAATTTTCTGTATAACGGGATCTCTCTCCTGTTCTTCCCTTATCTTAGTAGGCGTCCAGTCGTCGTTGACAATCGTCGTTCTTAGCACTGCTGCTTCCTTGGATTCCGTTTTGTTGCAGTGGGAACACTCTGCTGGGCATGGCCTTCTGGAAACAGAATCAGCGTTTCTGTGGCTAACTCCGGCCCGGTGCTCAATCTTAAAATCGTATTCTTGGAGTCGTTCGATCCACCTGGCTATCTGACCCTCTGGATTCTTAAACTGCATCAACCACTTAAGGGCGGCATGGTCGGTTCGGATTAGAAACTTTCTGCCATAGAGGTATTGATAGAAGTGCTCTACTGATTTAACTACTGCTAGAAGTTCTCTTCTCGTGACGCAATAATTCCGCTCAGGTTTTGAAAGAACTCCTCCAATTCCCACATTACTTGCATCCGTATCTAAGATGAACTCTCCTTGTGGCAGTGGATACCCTAAAATTGGTGCTGTTATTAAATGCTTTTTCAACGTCTCAAAGGCATTTTGGCAGTCTGTATCCCAGCGGTAATCTCTTGCTTCCTCCGTAAGTCGCGTTAATGGCTTAGCGATATCTGCAAACTTCTTAATAAACCTCCGGTAGTAAGTACATAGTCCAAGAAAACTTCTCACTTGATGTTTGTCAGTTGGTTTTGGCCATTCCTTAATGGAATCGATTTTTCCCTTATCTACGGCCACTCCTTCTTTACTGACTATATGACCCAGATAATTTACTTTCCCTTGAAATAGCTGGCACTTCTTGGGGTTTAGCATCAATTGGGCAGCTTTAAGTCGATTAAAAACATTTTCTAAATTCCTCAAATGATCTTCAAATGTCTCCCCCAAGACGATTATGTCATCTAAATAAACCAGGCATATTTTCCAAGATAACCCTCTCAACACATTTTCCATAAGCCTCTCAAATGTCGCAGGAGCATTACAGAGTCCAAATGGCATAACGTTGAATTGCCACAATCCAGATCCTGTGGTGAAGGCTGTCTTTTCTTTATCTACTGGGTCCATTTCTACCTGCCAGTATCCAGACTTCAAATCCAAAGTAGAAAACAATTTACTTCCAGCCAATGTGTCCAATGTGTCATCGATCCGAGGCAGAGGATAACTATCTTTCTTGGTAACGTTGTTCAGCAAACGGTAATCCACACAGAACCTCGTCGTTCCGTCTTTCTTCTTAACCAGGACCACCGGAGAGACCCATGGGCTCGTAGAAGGTTCTATCACCCCGTCTTTCTTCGTTTCCTGAACAATCGTTTCAGCTTCCTCTCTTTTCGCCTGTGGTAATCGTCGAGCTGTTTGACGAATTGGCTTAGCATTACCAGTATCAATTTTATGCTTAACAACGGTAGTTCTTCCCGTCTTTCCTCCTTTCGGTACGAAAATATCACGATACTGCCGAAGAAATTCCCTTAATTTCCTTTTCTCCATCTGCTTTAGAGACTGTCCTGCAACTGCAACTATTTGGTCGAATTTGTCGTTGGAATTATCAGATGTTGTCGCCTGACGGATTATGGATGTCACAGGTACACAAGTTCCTACTTTTGTCTCTTTCTTGATGGTTACTTGGTAGTCATTGACATTGAAAAGTCTCACAGGAATTTCTTTAGTAGCAGTCACCAATTGCTTTCCAATTATGATTCCTCGGCCAACCTCGTCGTCATGGTTCCAAGGCTCCATCATAACGGGTGTCCCTTCGTCCAAAATTCCCTGTAGCCGCGCTACTATGATCGTTTCACTTCTCGCAGGCACGACTGTATCTTCTTTAACGGCTGCTTGCATAGTGTTGTCATTATGTGGATGGAGAAATACCTCCTCATTGCCAACTTTGATTACCTTATTCTTAAAATCCAATTGGAATCCATGCATATTCATTATGTCCATTCCTAATATAACATCCTCTTCGATGTCAGCAACTATAACAGTATGGACGAACTTTTCTGCTCCAATTCCCAATTGTACCTGGATTTCTCCATGAATGTTGGCATTTTCACCTGTAGCGGTCCGAAGTCGCAACCTCGTTGGTAACAGTTTCTTTCGGCTGTTTATAATTGTCGGGCGTATAAGGGTTCTGGTCGCTCCGGTATCCACCAACAACGTATGCTTTTTACCATTTATGTCTCCATCTACATATACACTATCTTCACGACATTTCAAACAAGCTATTAGTATAAGAGGGTCTTTGGAAAAGTTCTGGGTCGAAGCTGCCCCCCTAAGGCTGACCCGTTCTAGTTTTCCTGATGGTGAGTTTCTTGATTTGCGTCGTACCTAGGGTGCTTACAGGAGCTTCGTACGTGTCCTATTTCGCCACAGTTCCAGCATCTGATGGTTTTCGTTTTCTTGTATGTCATGCTTTTCATCATATTAACGAGCTGGTCAAGTTTATCTTCATCTCCTTCCTCTTTTACAGTCCTAACTTTACTGTACCCGCCAGAGACCTGCGTAGCTGACTCGTATTCGAGGGCGGCGGATAGGACATCAACCAGCGTCTTGTGACGAGCTAATCGCAGTGTTCTCTGCATTTCATGATCACGAAGACCATCAATAAACGTTTGAACGGCCAATTTTTCCATCATGTCTTCGGGAGCTGTTGGATAAGCATATCGTACTAATCTGGCAATATCTCTCATATTCTTGAAGAGCCTCATCTTTCTTCTGTCTACGATTTTTAAGCTGCGACTGATATACATGCTCCAAATGTTCGTGGCCATATCGCATATTTAACCTCTTCTTCAGTTGTTCGAAATCATCGGTCTCCTCTACGGCTATGGTCTGAAGCACATCTAAGGAATCTCCTCGAAGAGCGATAATCAGGTTTACAGCCTTTTCTTTTTCAGACCATCCATTCGCTCTTGCGGCTGATTCGAACTGTTTCATGTAGTTGTTCCATGATGATTTTCCGTCGAAAGTTGGGACTTTAACATGAATAGAACCTCCACTTCCTTCAAATTTCGGCCGTGTCTCCAACTTACATTTCGTGTCGTCTTCTTTTATCTCCACTGTAATCGGATTGTTACCTCTCTCTGCTGTCCCTGTTTCCTCCATCTTCCTTTCCATCTCTTTCATCTTTTCTTCGAAGGCCAACATATCGGCAGCAACTTGGTTTTTTAACGAAGATATTCTATCGTCGAGGGCAGACATCTCAGAAGTTACTTTAGAGATTTCCGAAGAGATGTTAGCCGAAACTTTGCTTTCCAGGGACGAAATCTCGTTAGAAACTTTGTTTTCTAATGACGCAATGTCACCAGAAACTTTGGCTACATCGGAAGAAACTTTCGAAATATCGTCAGAAACTTTGTTCTCTAATGATGCGATGTCACCGGAAACTTTGTTCTCTAATGATGCGATGTCACCAGAAACTTTCGAAATATCGCCAGAAACTTTGTTCTCTAATTTCGAAATCGACGAGATGACAGCATCTTCAAATATATAAGTCTCTGGATCTAGTCCTTCTTCTAGAAAAGCGTTCTTTGGTCGTTGGACTAACTCAGCCTTTTTTCCGGTAGAAGCTAATTCTCTGTCTTCGAGATGTCTTCTTAAATTAGTCACTGTCAGCTCATAAATCGTAGCCATTTCCACAATTTCCACTTATTCCACTTTTCTTCTGACACCACGGTAAAGTCTTTTATTTATTTATAATTATTTATATTTGGTTGTAAATTCTTTAATTTATAATGTCTTGTTCTTATCTTAATTCATTAAAAGGCACAATAATTTATATCAATTTATTTAACGAATAATACACATAATTTATATAGGCAAGCGTAACAATTAAAATCGCGGCCGCGGGTCTTCAGAATTAACTCACTGTTGTCTCCAAAAAGTCCTGTTATATACCCACTACCGTTAGACTAGAAACGTCGACGGCCTTCTCGACTAGACAGAGCGGCGAATTGTTCTTAGAACTGGTATGTTTAAATCGGCTTGTCTCCAGAAGATTCGAATTGTTGTTTTTATAACAAAGGGGGACCCATCGTGTGTCAGGTAGGCATTACCTAGAAAATACGTGAATGAATGAAAATATTAGTAATAAATATATTTACGGTTTTGGGTCAGAATTTATCGTAACAATACTTTATTAGACGACTTCTTTAATAGAGTATCTCCTCCATGGGTTTAACATTCGTCTACACAGCCTACACAAAGTTATCATTCATATAATCACTTTCTGTTAAAATCTTTTACAAAAACTGAATTAGACTTCGCCCTTAAAAATCACATTAACACTTCTCCTGGAATCGATCATGTAAAATGTTAATCAACCTACCAGAGGTTGCAAAAAACCATCTTTTACATATCTTCAATAATATCATCCAAAATAACAAAGATATCGATTCCTTTAAAATATCTTAGTCGTTCCTATCCTTAAACCCGGAAAGGATCCAAATATCGTGAGTTCATATAGACCAATATCCTTACTCTCTTGCGTATTCAAAACCCTAGAAAGACTTATAAAATTTAGATTAGTTTGGTGGATACAAAAGGAGAATTTACTACCAGTAAACCAGTTTGGCTACAAAAGAGGTTTGGAAACTCTAGACGCTTTAACAACACTTGTTGTAGATATACAGAATAACTTACCTAGGAATAACTATTTAACAGCCCTATTCTTGGATATTTAAGGAGCATATGAATCAGTTTGTTTGTCAACCTTGAAATTCAAAATGGTAAATTTCTTTCATTTGCCAATTGCTTTCGTGAACACAATTATCGGTTTCTATACAGACAGGATAATCTACGTCAGAGACTTTAATAACAAACTAATAGGACCTCGACACAACTATCACGGCATACCACAAGGTTCGGTATTATCGCCAATTTTATTTAATATGTACACCTCTGACATACATAATATGCAAATAAACAACATTCCATTTAAAATAATACAATATGCAGATGACTTTTGTGTCTATACAGAAAGTAAGAAATATGAAAATGGTATACAAAACCTAAGCAGAGTATGGAGTTCTCTTTTCCCATGGTACTTAGAGAACAGCTTAAATTTATCAATTGCCAAATTAGCAGTATCTGTCTTTATAAGACACAACCTTTCTCTAAATCAAAATATACTTCTTGATAATCAATCTTTTACATTTAAAAACCATGTCAAATACCTGGGCCTTATACTGGATAAAACATTGACTTGGAAACAACACATACAATATATGCTGGATAGATGCAACAAAGGTAGTAATTTTCTTAGAATGACAACTAAAGTGTGGTGGGGTTGCGATGTTGAAACATCCTTATTGTTTTACAGAGCTTATATACGATCCATTATAGATTATGGTTCTACTCTTTATGGTTCCGCGTCTAGAAATCTTCTAAGAAAAATTGACATTTTTCAAAATTCTGCCTTAAGGGTCTGTTTAGGTGCTATGAGATCTATCCCTATAGAACCACTACATGTTGAAGCTTATGAACCTCCTCTTGAAATTAGAAGAAATTTATTAAGCGAAAAATGGGTACTCACAGCCCACTCAACAAATCCCAAATTATTTTCCAGTATATGTCAACTTAACGAATCAGACCTAACTCACAAATATTGGATTAAAAAGCCATCTCCACCTTTGTGCACTGCTTTACAGAACAATTCTAGTTTTTCAAAGAATTTGGCCAAAGTGGACAAAAATTTAGACTTCTTTGCTTTCTTCCATAAAACTGAAGTTATAATACCCACATATAGTGACAACATTAAATTCAGCAACAATATTCTGAGATCTGTTTTGAACTGTTATAGTGATGCCACAGTTATATACACGGACGCATCTAAATCAATAGAAGTGACAGGCTGTGCCTATTTTCTACCCTCAGGAGGTTCTGAATTTAAGTACAAACTTGTAACACTTGCCGTGCTACAATAATATATACAAGGCCTGAATAGCTCACTGCCGAAGAGAATTGGGCGGGGTTTTCTTAAACATATAGAAACTATATCGTATCTTAAATTCAAGCACAATTAGATAATATGAAATTATAATTTATTATTGGACGCCACCCCTGGTTTATTCTCGAAGGGGAAGAGCAAAAAAAATTAAGATTTATTGAAAGTTCACAAGAAAACTATTCTTTATTATTTCTTAGTATTGAACAAAAAGAAAACATTAAAAGTTACGTCATCCCAAAGGGATACCAAAATATTATTTTATGTTAACATTATCATAAACAAAAAATCTTTGTATCGTATTAAATTAAGAATTGGTTATAAAGAAAATGAATGTATATATATATATATATATATATATATATATATATATATATATATATATATATATATATATATATATTAACCCCAAATTTCGAAATTTGTTTACATTGAAAATAATATAGTTATTTATCAACTAAGAACAATGAAGAAAATAAACCTTTAAATTAAATTAGAACACTTCACTATATTTTCATTTTTTTTTGAGTTCATAATCATTTCTGTTGTCTTGAAAGTAGGTATAATAAAAATTGGTACAACCTTAATCTGCTCTGTTTCTCTTCTTATTTAATCAGTCACCAAATAAACCATTGATTCAGCTACGTACTATATCAAATCACCACCATCCTAGATAAGAGGGGTTAGGGATTCCATAAAAAGATACTGCTACTGGGCCATGATCTGGAATAACTCCATAGCAATACTATCTTGCGACGAGTATTAGAAATATAATATCAGCATTATAGCCTCTCCAATAAGGGTCTAAAAAAATAAATATCTATCTGAAATATGGACAAGAAAAGGATTTATTAGCTCACCTCTGAATTGAGACCCACTTTGGAAACACGTCTTAACGGTTGGACGGTCTTAACAGAAAAGAGCGAAACGCTATTCTTGCGCTCTCTGGAAATTGGGCGTGAGTGAGAAGTTGATGAATAGGCTCATCTACCGGAGATATTTGGGGATTACAGAAGAATCCTTGAGTCGGCTACAAGTAGGTACTTGACAGATAGATGGGGTTAGAAGTTTTATTTAAAAAAAAATAATCGAAATATATAATGAGTTTCTTTTAAATCTTTTGAAACGGTTACACAGCCCTCCCCACGATTTCAACTGGGTACCAGCGTGGAATCGGACTAGGCAGGGTGGCACACCATACTAACCTTTTCAAAAGTGGGAATAGATATACGGAGAGGTAAGACAAACAGAATGGACAAATGTAGCTACAATCTGGACTCACAGAATCCTTCTTTCACAACTCACGTGGGAACAACTCAAAGATTTCAGAACAAAGCGAAACAGAACGCATAGAAATGACTCAACTATAAAAATGTAAACAAAAAAATTTGCATGCTCACTCTCAAAATGCATAGGGTATTTCACCTATAACCAATATCATGAACAAAGCGGAATAAAACAAAACATATCTACAAATCATTATTTGAGACCAAATGCTCGCATTCAATCGAAACAATATAATTAAGATATTATTATTTGAAATTTCATAAGTAATATAAAGCAAAACATACTAGTGTTGTCACCAAGATACAAAACAGATAATTTACTGCGTAGTCGTTATGAGACCTAACACAATAAAACACAAAAAAAAATAATGTTATCGTTTGTTCGGAAGCGTAGAGTCTTTCATCTATGACTTAATCCACGAATAACATAAGAATAATAATACAATCGTATCATTAACGCCATAAGATACAAAATACAAATGTGTCATCGTTTGTTCGGAAGCATAGAGTCTTTCATCTATGACTTAATCCACGAATAACATAAGGTAATAACGCAGCGCGTCATTATAGACACATTTAGAAATACACAAATAAAAGGAAAGAGTTACTAATAGTTCAAAATTGGGTACATTAAAGTTCTACAAAGACAAGCCTTAATAAGTTTACTGGGAGAGGTAGACATCAGAATTTCTGTAAGACACATCTATATTTAGAAACAAAAAAAAGGCTGATGTTTAGTTATTAGTATGACAACTAGAATTTGTGATAACTAACGTGTATCATCCGCCTATAATAGGGACAACATCGGTAGGTCAACTTCGGGTAGGGTTAACTTCGGGTAGGGTCTAAATAATTCTAGATTACATAACTAAACAAGTATTGGAGAACTAAAAAGTTTCCTGACGCGGGAGGCTGTTATTCTAGATTTATTACTGAAATAAAATTATGAATGGCTTATCATTCCGACGAGTCAACTAGCGGGAATCCGCTTACTTCATCCCTAGCCTTCCTCAGTGTCTGGCCATTCAGAATATAGGATGTTAGACAGCAATAATCTTTTCAAACATTTTTTTTTGGGGTTTCGAATAGAGAGTCGAAATTCGAAGGTCTTTACACTAAGAGTAAAACTTAGGCAAAATGAACAGATACTATAATGAACTATCATTGGTAACTAGACAGAGGAATCTTGATATCTTTGGTATAGATACCAAAAAAAAATTACTTGGATTTATAAGTCCGTAAAATAAGATAAACTGAATTTTGTATCCACTTGAAGACAACTAAAGGTATGTACAATTCATTGTAATATAAACTACCATAAGCATAAAAATATCACATTCTACCAAGGCATTCTAAAAATAAAATGAGATTAAATTTTGCAAACACCCTTAAAATCAATATAGGTTTTTGGTCGGGGTAGCACAAACTCAAGATCTCGATCAATACAAACTAGAGAGAGAATAATACCGAAGTAGAATAAGATAAGATAAAAATAAAATTTATGTCGAAAAGAAATACGACATATATACATATATATATATATACACATATATATATATATATATATATATATATATATATATATATATATATATACATATATACACATATACACATACATATAGACATATTGAACACAATAAATGATCAATATTATAATAATAAAAAGTAAAACAGTTCAACGAACTGGGGTGCGAGCCAAACTGAGTTGCTCTGGAGATCGACGTGCGGAGTCTCCTACACTACTTCCAGAGGCTCGTCTCTTTGCGACAACATCTGAGATACACAAAATTATTAATTGGAATAGGGATAGGTCCACTAATCCACTTGACTATAGCAGGATGCTCCCTGACTAATAGTCAACACCACCGACATAAAACAAGGGTTGTCGAGACAGCTCAAAAAAAAAATTGAAACGTGTCAACTTCCTGAAGGGAAAGAAGCACTAAGGGACAGATTTGCCGAAGCAAAGTGGTATTCAATGTACTAAGTACTAGGGTATCAGTGCTGTACTGACCCCACGCCAAAAAAAATTTGGAAAGGAAACGAATCCTCTCCAGGATAAAGTTCGCGTTAGCGCAACTCTTCCTGTACACGGGCCACGGAGGGGTTGAATAGTCGCTGGAGAAGGTAGCAAAGATTAAGTACGCAAAGGCGTAAAGGGAATCAACTAAAAAATTAAAAATTAAGAATGGACTGAACATTTTAGAAGAAAGGTATTAAAATTTTAAGAAAACCGATTTATTCGGTTTCAGACAAATCTGAATTATCCGACGAAATACTGACAGGTTGATAAGCTTTTAGGTCTTTTATATGCCAATTTCCGGCATTTGATCCATCTGGATTTCTAAGAACATATACTAAAGGAGATAACTTCTTAATCCCCGTACACAAAATATATTTAGGAGCCAATTTTGCCATAAAATGTTTTGGAGCGCTAGATAGGACCATGTTTTTCCTCCAAACTTGGTCACCGACGTTAAACTGTACGTCGCGTTTACGCAAATTATAAGTTTTGGCATTTCGCTCATATGCACGAGATAAATTCCTACGCACTACTGAAAAAACTTCAGTTAAACCTTTGACTTCCGAGGCATAACTATTACGATCACCCGGTAGGATTTCAATATCAGCAGGATCATTGGGTACTTGACCATAATAATTTCCAGATAATGGTACATGTCTAGCAAAATTCAGAAATGCAGGAGTATATTGAGTTACTTCATGTTTAGCGGTATTAATGGCTTGACGAATTTCATGAATATGTTTATCCCAATCACGATGGTTATCAATATAACTTCGAATCGCGGTACCAATAGTACGATTATTTCGTTCGACAAAATTTACCTGTGGTGAATAAACAGCAGAAAACCAGATTTTTTGGACATCATATCTTTTACAAAGATCCTTCATGATATTACAATTTAAATTTGAAGCGTTATCACACATGAGATGTTGGGGAACTCCAAACATTAGAAACACTTGTTCTTCCAAAAACTTACATATGTTAGAGGCAGTAGCCTTGCGCAGAGGATGTAACAATGTATATTTCGAAAACCAGTCAGCACAAACTAAGAGCCACGTAAAACCATTTTTACTTCTAGTCAAAGGGCCTATCAAATCGACAGCGATAATTTGCCACGGATACTCAGCTTTTTTCTCCTTACCCATTTTTCCCATTTGTGCGGTATTGGGTGCTTTTTGTGCTCCACATATTTTACAAGCACGAACATAACTAACGACATCTTCTCGCATCTTCGGCCAGTAATAGCGTTCTTGAATTCGAGCAAGAGTTTTGTAAACACCCGGATGTGCACAAGTAGCTGGGTCATGACATGACTTGATGACTCCTTCACGTTGAGGTTTAGGCACAAGAATCTTCCATTCAATTAGATTGGAATTAAAAGGGAGACATGCGGGAATAAACTTGTAAATGAGATCATTCTCAACTTTCCATTGTGGAAAATTATCGGGACTGGTTAAAATCTTCGTACGCAAGTCATCATACCAAGGATCGATACGATCGGTGTCTACCTCAAGGTAGGCAATTATATCTTTCTCGTGAATCCTGCTAAGTGCGTCTGGCACCTTATGAAAAGCTCCTTTACGATGAACAATTCGGAAATCAAATTGTTTTAGGCGCATAGCCCAACGAGCCAAGCGACCTGTGGGATTTTTCAAATTCGTGAGCCATAACAAAGAATAATGATCAGTGATAAGAGTAAATTCAACACCGTCAATGTAAGGACGAAACTTTTCCACAGAAAACAAAGCAGCAAGGACTTCCTTCTCGGTGGTTCCATAAGAACGCTCAGCCTTTGTTAGAGAACGGCTAGCATAAGAAATTACTTTTTCTCCACCATCGATTTCCTGAGTCAACACGGCACCTAAACCGGTGTCACTAGCGTCACACTGAATAGTAAAAGGACGAGAATAATCAGATTGTACAAGAACTGGGGAAGAAATCAAAGCTTCCTTTATAGCGATAAATGCATTTTCAGCTTCGGGTGTCCAAACTATGGATTCTTTCTTTTTCTTTCCTTTCAAAAGATCATCAATGGGGGAAACAAGAGTAGAAAAGTCCTTGACGAAGCGTCTATACCACGAGCAAAGACCAATAAAACGTTTAATCTCTGTCGTGTTGGTTGGACGAGGATAATTGACCATTGTTGAAATTTTATCTGGATCAGATCTGAGGGAGTTATCACCAACAATATAGCCTAAATATTTCAAAGATGTTTTGAAGAACTCACATTTTTCTACATTTATTGTCAGGTTGGCATCTTTCAATTTGTCTTTGACGTGTGTTAACAAAGCAATATGTTCTTCTGCAGTGGAAGAACAAACAATGATATCGTCTAGATAAGTAAAAATGAACGGTTCAAATTCAGGACCAAAGATTTGATCCACCAATCTTTGTTGGGTCCGAAAGAGTTACAAAGACCGAAAGGCATTACCGTAAACTGAAATGAACCACGACCTACAACAGCAAAAGCAGTTTTCTCACGCGAAGCTGGCTCAAGAGGGATTTGCCAAAAAGCTTTCTTCAAATCAATTGAGCTGATATATTTAGCATTACGAAGCAAGGATAAAATTCTGTCAATATTTGGAAGGGGATATGTGTCGTGACGAGTGACCTAATTAAGGTTTCTGCCATCAAAACAAAATCTAAATTCACCTGACTTCTTTTTCACAAGCAAGACTGGAGAACACCAAGGACTGTTAGATAGTTCTATTACCTTTAATTTGATCATCTCATCGAGTTCACGATTTAGAATCTCAGACATATAAGGCGACATAGGAAAAGGGCGTTTACGAAACGGCTTAGCATCGCCAGTATCAATAGACATTTGGATTTTATTAGTCCTTCCAAGTCCATGCTTATTGTCTACTTCTTGAAAGCTATTAATTACAGTATCCGCTAAAAGTCTTAATTTAGAATCAAAGGAATCAATTGAGCACAAGGATGAATGGGGTAGAATGTCACTTTGAGATTTTGAAATTATTTCACAACGAGAATTTTTAACCCTCCAAGTATTCTGATCAAAATTCATTGCCAAAGAAAATTTTGAAATAAAATTGCTTCCTAAAATGAAATTAAGAGGTAGTGATGGTACTACGAGACAATTGACAACATGACAAACACCATTCGCCACAATCGGTAAATCGACACTGCCAGTAACTTTTTTATTCGAACCATCAGCCAGAGATACGCTTTGACTATTTGAAGAATCAATTTGAATATTGTTTTTCTTAAGAAATTCGATTCCTTTAGATCCTACTACAGTTGTGGAACATCCTGTATCTAACAAAAGTGTAAAAGGTTGTGAGAAAATCTGGACTTTTAAATAAGGCCTATTATCAAATGGTTTTGAAGCAATCACTGGAGATACCCTTGGTTGCTTAAGGAAATCTTTCACAATGTCGAGCCATTTGGACCAATCAGAAACACAAAAATTTTTTGAAGACTTGTTAGTGATCACCAAACATGTATGTCCGGGATTTCCCCTTTGATCAGCAACACGCCCACCGAACTTAGGGGTGTTCCTTACTTGTTTTTTGAACAATTAGGACACGTTGGTATAGTAACATCCTCTTTACCGCAACGAAAGCAAAAATACCTATCAAACCTTTGTCGACATTCACTAAAAATATGTCCCTGTTTTCGACAATTATAACAAACAACCGTTCTATACTTCTGGGAATTTCTAATTGGAGGTTCTACCTTGGAGCTTTTAGAATTGTTGACATGGAGACGGGAATCAGAATTTTTTAAATCTGTTCTCCTATTTGAAACATTTGCTTGTTTCGAAGTGCTGGGGGAAACATGACTAACATAAGATACATATGAAGATGACTCCTTTTTGACATTAAGAGAAACCGAATTATTTTCTAATTTACGGATCACTACAGACAACTCCTCGACAGTATTAGTATCAACTAGCGCAATCAGTGGAATATATTCTGGAAGGATGTTTTGTCTCATATGTTTTACAAGAGTCTTCTCTAGAGGTTGAGTTGTCAGACGTTTAGCTAGAGCCATAATCTGAGCTTGAAATAAAGCGAAAGGTTCGCTTTTCTTTTGTTTTCGAGATTTAATTTGGTTCCATAAATCTTCATCATAATCGTGAGGGAGAAAAGTAGCTTTTAGAAGACAAATAATATCGTTCCATGAGGAAACGGTACCACGAATACTTCTGAACCACACTGCAGCACTACCAGAAAATAGTTCAACAGCCGACCGAAAAAGGATAGTATGATCAATATTGCGAGATTCAGCCAAGTCTCTTACTTTTTCAAGAAATGGGAAAACACTCTTTGCATCACCATTAAATTTTACGTTCCAGTCAGCTAAATTAATTGGATGAGATACTTGCACAATTGGAGCTGGAATATTAACGACGGGCTGTGGAGAAACGACATTTGAAGAAGTGGATGGTTGACCAGAAATAATTTTATCATCTAATTCTCCTTCCAACAATAAACAATTTGCAGACGCCTCATTTTTATATTCGATTTCCTCATCAAACTCGACCGGTAATCTGGATATTCTAAGAGATAAATGGGAGAGATGAGCTTTTGCCCTACGATAGACTGAGTCACTTATATCACCTTCAAACTCATCAATCAAAACACGAATATCAGATGATGCTAGGTCAATTTGAATTCTTTCTTCTTCAAAATTTAACCTATTTTCGTCCAAATCAATAACAGCATTTTTATTAAGCAATTTGCGAAGCATTGTCTTCTTCTCACTAATGCTTTTCTTCGTTTTCACATCTCTTATAAACAATTCATAATCAACCTCACTATTTTTTAGGTATTGTACTACAGAAGACTCCATTTTAAAAAAATTCGTCAAAAGCAAAACAAAAGAAAATATTAGATTGTCACCGTTATTTACTGTAATCAAAATTATTTATCAAAAAAAATATTTAAATAATATTTTATATCACCCTGTACATAGATATAATTCCCAGTTGTTTGCTGCAAATTAAACCATAAATAGAATTTGCTTAATTGATTTTTCAAATAACAAGAGCCTTTCGTTTATTTAAAATAAACACAATAAAATAAACACATTGAGGAATATATTATGAGAAAGAATTGAGGACTGTAATATAAAATGCTTGAACATATTAGCCGGAATAAATTCAAGGTTTCAATCAATCTAAACACTTCGAAATATGGACATAAACAAAATTCATTTCTCTAACATGGAATGTTTATTTTAGACGAGTCTGTAAATACACAAATTAATATCGTTCGCATTAAGAATACCGACAAAAAGAAATTAAGCAGTGAATGTTTACATCACATCATTCCAAATACGTTTTATTTTGATCTCAGAAAGTAGACGGAAATATTTCTACGTAATTTTACGAAGACTAAAAACGAATACATATAAATACTTTGCAAAAAATTCTAAAATAGTAGCAGTGTTGATTTAATGAAAAATTGAATAAAAGCAAATACACAATTGAACTAAAAAAATGGTTCAAAACATACAGACTTAATTAATTACATATACAGAGGGGTACAAAACAACTAATAATATTGAAAAAAACTCTGAAGATACAGGAATATTCAAAAGCCCCACACGCTGGGCGACATTTTGTAACACTTGCCGTGCTACAATAATATATACAAGGCCTGAATAGCTCACTGTCGAAGAGAATTGGGCGGGGTTTTCTTAAACATATAGAAACTATATCGTATCTTAAATTCAAGCACAATTAGATAATATGAAATTATAATTTATTATTGGACGCCACCCCTGGTTTATTCTCGAAGGGGAAGAGCAAAAAAAAATTAAGATTTATTGAAAGTTCACAAGAAAACTATTCTTTATTATTTCTTAGTATTGAACAAAAAGAAAACATTAAAAGTTACGTCATCCCAAAGGGATACCAAAATATTATTTTATGTTAACATTATCATAAACAAAAAATCTTTGTATCGTATTAAATTAAGAATTGGTTATAAAGAAAATGAATGTATATATATATATATATATATATATATATATATATATATATATATATATATATATATATATATATATATATATATGTATATATTAACCCCAAATTTCGAAATTTGTTTACATTGAAAATAATATAGTTATTTATCAACTAAGAACAATGAAGAAAATAAACCTTTAAATTAAATTAGAACACTTCACTATATTTTCATTTTTTTTTGAGTTCATAATCATTTCTGTTGTCTTGAAAGTAGGTATAATAAAAATTGGTACAACCTTAATCTGCTCTGTTTCTCTTCTTATTTAATCAGTCACCAAATAAACCATTGATTCAGCTACGTACTATATCAAATCACCACCATCCTAGATAAGAGGGGTTAGGAATTCCATAAAAAGATACTGCTACTGGGCCATGATCTGGAATAACTCCATAGCAATACTATCTTGCGACGAGTATTAGAAATATAATATCAGCATTATAGCCTCTCCAATAAGGGTCTAAAAAAATAAATATCTATCTGAAATATGGACAAGAAAAGGATTTATTAGCTCACCTCTGAATTGAGACCCACTTTGGAAACACGTCTTAACGGTTGGACGGTCTTAACAGAAAAGAGCGACACGCTATTCTTGCGCTCTCTGGAAATTGGGCGTGAGTGAGAAGTTGATGAATAGGCTCATCTACCGGAGATATTTGGGGATTACAGAAGAATCCTTGAGTCGGCTACAAGTAGGTACTTGACAGATAGATGGGGTTAGAAGTTTTATTTAAAAAAAAATAATCGAAATATATAATGAGTTTCTTTTAAATCTTTTGAAACGGTTACAAACTTTCCAATGAGTTTTCAATTTTCTCGGCTGAATCATTGGCCATACTCGAAGCTTTAAAATATGTTAAAAACTCTTATAATAAAAAATCGTTAATTCTTTCACATTGTCTTTCAGTTTTACAGAACATAAAAAATACTTGTTTGCCCAAAACATTTAGTAATCCTTATATTTTTTTAATAAAAAATCAATTAAAGCACTTAGCAGTCTCTGGCTTTAATATAAAATTTATTTGGGTTAAGGCACATATTGGACTCAAAGATAATGAATATGTAGATTACTTAGCTAAAACCAGTATAATATCAGGCACTTTATTGTCATATTCTTTATGTGTATCAGATGCCACGATTTTTAAAAAAAATCAGCTATCGACATGGAAAGATCAATGGAATCTTTACTGCTTTACAAACCCAACAAGATACACCACTTTACAACCAGTTATTCCACAAACTACTTGGTTTAAAAATTTTAAATCTCCACGTAAATATATAACTACCATAAATAGACTACTCTTTGGACATGCGTGTTATCCAAGTCATTTATACAAAATAAATGTGATTGAAGATGATAATTGCAAACATTGCGGAAAACTAGGTGATCTTGATCACATCTTTTTTTAATGTACTAAGTTTCAACAGCATTCAAACTCTCTCTACAAAAAAATAATTGAATTTAATATGTATGCACCATTCAATATCCAGTCGCTACTGGCTACAGGCTCACAACAAATATATAATATCATTATAGATTTCTTGTCAGACACATGCACAGTTCTATGGAATTTGTACGCGAGAATGGAATTTTTCATGATCGTGTGGAAATTTAGATTTGTATCCTTTGTTTACCCTAAATGTTCTAACACCTTATCCGTGGTCCAGTTTTGTTTGTCTACTAAGAATGTCTTGATGGGCCCCTAGACGAGAAGCAAGTGACCCTGTAAGTTTCCTTGTATATTCTTCTATTAATTATCCGTTAGTTTTCTATTAGGGATAAAGTTGTGTATTTGTCTGATTGGAGAATCTATTGCAACTGGCTGAATGACTAATGTCTATGCCATTAAAAAAAAAACTAATGAACTTTGCTCCTCTAAGGAGTGACAGGATGCGATCAATGCTAGGCAACGGATACGAATCAAAACGAGTAACTTCATTTAGCGACCTACCATCAAAGCAGAATCGGTACTCGCCAGATTTTTTCTTTATGTCAATAAATAAATTAGTTGAGTCTTATTTATTATAGTACTATAAATATATAACATATTTGGCGTCGAGGATAGTCGGATCTACAGGACGTGGAAGTTATGGCTTTAATTGGTAATATTGAGCAGTTTAACCCTAAAAGTTCTGACATAATATATATTGAGCGCATGGAACAGCTTTTTGAGTGTAACATGGTGGAAGATGATAAAAAAGTTTCGATGTTCCTCACTTTTATGGGAGGGGAAGCGTATGAGGTATTAAAGGATTTGTTAGCACCAGAGCTACCACGGAAGAAAACATATCAGCAATTGAAAGATGTTCTTGTTCTGCACTATACTCCAAAACGATTAATCATTGCAGAGAGGTATCTTTTATTTAAGCAAACAGGAGCCAAATGAACCATTAAGAGATTATGCTGAAAAGTTGAAAAACCTTTTCAAGATAAGTTCGTTTGTGGATTGAAATCAGATACAATAAGAAGAAAATTACTGACTGAAAGTTATTTAACATTCGAAAGAGCTCTTCAAGAAGTCCAAAGTATGGTGGCGGTAGACGATCAATCAAGATTTTTGGAGTCCGTTACAGTGTTATCAAAGTTGGGTGCAACAAACAGCAAAAATTTACCAAAACAATCGTCATCTGAGCAAGTGCCAGTAAAATCATGTTATCGATGTAAAAGGAATCATAACCCAGAAAATTGTCCTGCCAAGAACTGGGAGTGTTACAATTGCCACAAAAGAGGCCACACCAGTTGTGCATGCAGGAAACGAACGTTGTACGTTCAGTGAACACAGTGTAATACGATCATAGTGAGTGTGAAAAAAATTCCTTAGAGTTAGGTTTTATTGGTAATGTAAAACTAGAGCATGAGAAACCATGTAAAGTCACATTAGATATAGAAGGTAAGCTTTTAAATTTTGAAGTAGATTCTGGAGCATGTAAAAGTGTTATTCATGTTAAAGATTATGAAAAAGAGTTGTCATTTTTAGAAATGTATCCTGTAAAGTCTAAGTTGAAAGTTGTTACTGGTCAGAATGTAGAAATCGTAGGAGAAATTGAGGTAATTGTTAGGGTTAATAATAGGACATTTTGCTTACCTTTGGTAGTTGTAAATTGCAATCGTAAATTCGTACCTCTACTTGGACGTAACTGATTATGTGTTATTTTACCAAATTGGGGAAAAGTTTTAATATAAATCGCATCAATAATGAAAGGTTAGATTGAATTAGCAATGAACATCAAGTTAAAAAATGATAGCAATAAAATCGAGTTTTTAGTAAAACAAGTTAAAACAAAATTTAACAAAAATTTTAGAGAAGAAGCCATGTCTTCTATTAAAGATTTTAAAGTACATATAAAGTTGAGGGATGGTGTGAAACCAATATTTCACAGAGCTTATGAAATGCCATATGCATTGAAACCAAAAGTAGAGGAAGAGTTAGGTAGAAGTGTCAGTATGGGTATTTTATCAAAGGTAAAGAGTAGTAAGTGAACTAGTCCTATAGTTATTGTACCCAAAAAGAATGTAAATAAAATTAGAATTTATGTTGATTTTAAAAGACATTGAATACAGCCTAGATGGAGATCACTGTGTATTACCTTTGCCTAATGATAAATATGCTAGTTTAGCAGGTAGTAAATATTTTAGTGTAAGACTTAAAAGGGGCATATCAGCAACTTGAAATAGGGGAAGAATCGAAAGATTATTTTACTATTAACACACACTTGGGGTTGTTTAGATATAACAGACTTACTTATGGCGTAAGCTCGGCCCCAGGTATTTTCCAAATCATAATGGACACAGTCCTGGCCAATCTTTTAATATTACAATATTTTAATTCATGGTACAACTTTAGATGAATGTCATTTAAATGTAATTAATGTTTTAAAAAAATTAGAGGAATACAACATAAAACTAAATGGTACTTAATAAATGTAAATTTTATAAATCAAGTATAAAGTTTTTGGGTCATATTATAGATGCAGGTGGTCTACGTCCAACGGAAGAAAAAGTCGTATGTATTAAAAATGCTGCAGCGCCAGAAAATATAACGCAGTTAAAATCATATTTAGGTCTTCTTAATTTCTATGGGAAATTTATTAGTATGTTGTCTACAAAACTTAAACCATTATATGACCTATGAAAAGCAAACACGAAATTTGAATGGACTGAGGAAGCTGAACAAACTTTTCAGCAGAGGAAAAAGTTACTAATGTCAAATGATGTATTAACTCATTATGACCCTCACCTTCTAATTGTTATTACTTGTGATGC
Organism: Diabrotica undecimpunctata; assembly: GCF_040954645.1. Lineage (NCBI taxonomy): Eukaryota > Metazoa > Arthropoda > Insecta > Coleoptera > Chrysomelidae > Diabrotica > Diabrotica undecimpunctata. The sequence goes on along the minus strand of NC_092811.1, from coordinate 73,816,972 downwards.
TAGTGAGTATGGAGTTGGAGCAGTATTGAGCTACAAAATAGATGGTGATCCAAAACCTATAATGTTTGCATCTAGTACAATATCAGCAGCTGAACAACGGTATTCTAATTTGGAGAGTTTAGCTATAATATTTGCCTTAAAACGTTTCCATAAATATATATATATATATATATATATATATATATATATATATATATATATATATATATATAAACTTTTTAGAAAAGAACTTTATTTGCTACACATTAAATAGTACAAAATTAAATTAATTTAAAATGACTACAATAACTGGACTGGTCGAAGTTGCAGCTAAGAGTGGTTCCGGCATCTGAAAATGGTAATTTATAGGTTTGGTATGAAGTGCTGAATCGCTGTTCCCATGAATATTGGCCAACGGTTCGTACAAAGTTCTAATACGTGCTCAGCGGTTTCTATGGGAATGGGATGATGAAATCTGAAGTCGTCGAACTTAAGCTAGTTTAAGGTTAATATTTTCTCATATAACAGCTCCCCTTATTAGTGAAAAGTCAATGCCATTGCTTTGACTTTTACAGAGTAATTGGTGTTTCTGCTTCGCTTTCCTGTTGGACATTGGGTCTTCTTCTGAAGGAGGTTAAGCTTTGAAGTTTCTGTCTAATGGAATTTGTGCGTGGTAGTGGAGTTAGAGGCTGATCCTGGAACAAGGAGATTGCAATTTTTGGGAATATTTTGGTTCAGTATTTGCAGAAAAGGTATAAGATAACTAGGATAATAATCAGGGATAAGGTTGATATAGTGAATAAGGGTAGATGTTCCTCAATGAATGATTGGCTCATAATATGGTCCAGTTCTTCTGAATATTGGTCCAATTTGTGTTGTGCAATATTTAAGTCATCTACGTTGATCTTACTGAGTTTTAGTGGTTTCAATTTTGATAGGTGACTCTTTGTCTCAAAATGGTCACAGCATCTGTAGGGTACGTTAACTGGGTGACTTCTATACGTGATATTTGTATATTTCTCAATGTCTCTGGCATGAATTCTGGTACTGCCGATGAATGCAATATATTCGGGAATCAATCTTAAGATTGAACTTGTTTTGATTATTTGTGTAGTGACGTCTTCTCTTGCACATTTGATTGTTACTGGTAATGGATCGGAAATGGTTAGTAACCATAAATTTCGGTCAATGTCTTGTACATTGTAACCTTGTGCCAAGAGCATGGACATCTGGCAAGTTTTTGGTAAGTTGCTAAGAGGTTTCAAAAGCTGGGCTTCACATATAGCATTTGTGTCTATGGGATACGGAAGAATGTCTGTACACATTCTTTGGTTTTGACTGATTTTATGTATTTATGTATTTATGAATAGTTGAAAGTATATGATGAAAACCAGTTTGATTATCTAATATTGGTATTGAATATAATTGATACAAGGTGAATATTTTGGGATCAACTAACGGAATTTCGAGAACAAAAACAATTTTTGAATCAAGCTGATAAGCTTGCAGTTTTATTATGTCAATATACTGAGCTATATTTGACATATAAGTGGGTAGAGGCAATACGTTATTTTGTAATGACTGTGAGATTTCTTTTAATGCGTCCATTAAGTCTATGGGCGCATATGTATGTAGAATTTGCAGGCGAGAGAATGTGATAGAATTTAGTATATCATTTAAATAATTTTCTAAAAATACGTAGCTTTCCATTAAGGACTCACATAAATCTAGTATTTGTAACTGTGCTTGGTAAAAAGAGATGTCATTATTTATGTCCAGAAGTGTAGTCTCGATAGTTTTTAAGTCTTTGTTAAAAGTTTCTTCGTCTATTTGCAATTTTTGAATTGTAGTGTTGAAAGTTCTTATAACTGAAGTGGTAACAGATATTTGATTTTTTAGGAGATTTTCAATTTGAGTTTCATCGGAATTTATCTTATTTATACATTTATTAAGGTATTCACCGTCAGAGGCATTTAAATTTCCAGTAATAGATTTCCAGATTGTTCCAATACCATTTACTAAACCGCATTTTAGGCGTTTATTATAAGGTACTGTGTCAGAGGTTATTTCTTTATATTTTAAGTTAACGAAGTTTGAGATTTGTTTTAGCAGACTAACATGTGTCTATACTTCGGCTTGAAAGGCAAGTTTTCTCGATGTATCCACGTTAATAAATTTTTCTAATAGGTTTTCTGTCATTGTTGGATATTGTAGTTTTAATAGGGAATAATTCTTTGTAAACAAGTAAAGTCCATTTGTCGTTAGATATTCGTATAGTTCCTTTTTCATGAAAAAATATTCCAATTGTGTTATTAATTGGAGTGAGGGAATTTGGGATTGGACGATAGAAAGGAGTCCATAGAATCTGTAAAGGAAAATTATTCAAAATAAGGTTTCAGTCTGTCAACATTTACTTTAGAGGTTTGGTTAGTTTTGGGGTTAAGGATAATTGCGGAATTTGTAAAAACTTCTTGAATTTCGAAAGGTCCATTAAAAAGATTATCCGATTTTGATTTAATTTGGGATTCTTTTACGTAAACTTTGTCACCAATTTTAAAATCAGGTCTTCGTTCTGAAATATTCTCGTCAAATCTTACTTTCGTCTTTTCTTTCTGTCTTTCTGTTTTTGCTCTGGCAACTTTGTAAAAATATTCCATGCGATTATTCAGGTCTCGAATATATTTACTCATTAGTGTTTTTTGATTGTATAGAGTTTCTGGTGGTCGGCCTGCAGTGTGCCCAAATATAAGTTCATATGGAGTGAAACCGTGGGTCTTATTTTTTGTGTTGTTATAATATTATTGCATAAGGAAGTATAGTGAAGGGATGATCGTTTGGGTTCTCGGCTTGATTTGCTCTAATTATTTCTGAGAGTGTGGCATGAAATCTTTCTACAGATCCATTAGATTGTGGATGGTTAACACTAGAAAATGTTAGTTTGATGTCGTATAATTCGCATAGATCTTTGATTATAGCGTTCTCGAATTCTCGACCGCAGTCACAATGAATTCTTAGTGGTGTTCCATAGTGTTGAAAAAAGAGTAGGAGTGTCTTGACTACTGTTACTGCCTTTTTGTCTTCCAAAGGATAGGCTTGCGTGAATTTTGTCAATTCGTCACGAATAGTTAAAGCGTAGTTCCTAGTAGGGTATTCGAATATATCCATATTTATTCTTTCGAATGGTGTTTTTGGAGTTTCTGTTATGACTAGTGGTCCACTTAAGTTTTTCCTGCAAATCTTAACTTTCTGGCAAATTTCACATGCTTTTACAAATTTCTCTACATCTTTTGTTAAATTCTTCCAATTGTATTTCTGCTTTATTCTTCTGACAGTTTCGTTTATTCCTCGATGTAAATTATTTTTACCACAATGGTAATGATCTAAAATTTGAGGGATTTCGTCTTCACTGGCTGTTTTAATTATATTTTGACAAATTCTTAATTTTAATTATTTGTCAGCAAAAATATAAGAAAATATCTCTAGGATAGGTAGTTCGAGATTATTTTTGACACAATATATTTTTGATTCATCGAATTGATCTTTATTTGCAAAAAGTACAAGAAACAAGTGTGATATTGCTCGTTCGAGATCAAACGGTAATGGTATAATAAAATATTTTCGATCTTTTACAGTTTTGCTGTGTACAATATTAATTCATCGGTTACTATATTCCATGTTTTCTTCGAATATGTCATTCATTATTTTCTCGTGGAGTTCTTCAAGTTTATTTTGCCAGAAAAATGTAACAATATGTTTGTTGGATTTGTCTAATAAGTCCGTATTCGATGTTTCAATTTTAGAATAATCGATTATTGACTTAGTTCTATACAGTTCGATAAACTTGTCAAGTTCTTCGGACATTTTTTCTATATTTTCTTCATCGTCGTCTTCGTTTTCTTGAGTTTCCGTGTCATCTTCATTTGATGCATGTAATGAGATTTTTGATTGAAAGTTTGCACAATCCTTGAAATGCTTGAAATCCTTAATCTTTATCCTTGAGAGGGCATCTGCATTTCTGTTTATTTTTCCTGCACGATGTTCTATTTTATAATTGTATTCTTCGAGTTTTAGGCGCCAACGCGCTAATCGGCTTCCGGGATCTCTTATCGAGAAAAGCCATGTAAGGGGTCGATGATCGATAATCAGGGTGAATTTTCGGCCAAAAAGATATGGTCTAAAATGTTTGACTGCCCATACGATAGCTAATAGTTCACTCTCTATAGTCGAATATTTTGTTTCGGCACCGCGTAATGTTCTGGAGGCATAAGCTATGGGTAAATCTTTTCCAATAGGGCCTTGCGATAGAACAGCTCCAATCGCGAATGCACTAGCGTCAGTTGTTAGTAAAAATGGTTCCTCAAAATTGGGATATATAAGTATTGGATCTGAAGTTAAAATATTTTTGAGTTCGTTAAAGGCTTCTTTGCAATCAGAATTAAAAATAAAAGGTACGTCTTTCTGAACTAGTTTCGTAAGAGGTTTAGAAATTTTGGCAAAATTTGGAATAAATCTTCTATAGTAACCGGCTAAGCCTAAGAATGACTTTATTTCTTTGGTGTTCGTTGGTTCCGGGAAGTTTTTGATGCAAGATATTTTAGCTGGATTTGTTTTTACACCATTTTCTGTTACAAGGTGGCCCAAATATGCTACTTCTTTTCTTAAAAATTCGCACTTGTCTGGCTGTATTTTTAAATTTGCCTTTCGTAACCTTTTAAAAAATTCTGTTAGTCGTGACATGTGATCATGAATAGTGGGTGAGTAGATAATTATGTCATCCATATACACTAAGCATCGTTCGTTTTGTATTCCCAAGAGGATGTTGTCCATTACTCTTTGGAAAGTAGATGGAGCATTCATTAGTCCGAATGGCATGCGGACAAATTCGTAATGTTCACTTTCGACGGAAAAGGCCGGATGTCTTGTGGCTCGATTTCAATCTGGTGAAATCCAGACGCTAAATCTAGTGTTGTGAAGTATTGGCATCTTCCTAGTTGGTCCAATAGTTCTAATATTTCTGGTAGAGGATAACGGTCTTGTACTGTGAGTTCGTTGAGTTTTCGATAATTAATAACAACTCGCCATTTTTGTTTTCCTGACGCATCTAATTTCTTCGGTAGGACCCAGACTGGACTCAACCAGGGCGAGACGCTTTTCTGGATTATTCCTTCTTCTAACATTTTATTAATTTGCGTCTTTACCTCTTCCTTATGTATTTGAGGATATCTATAGGATTTAGTGAAGACAGGTTTAGCGTTGTTTGTTTCGATTTTGTGCTTGATTTCGTTTGTGAAGGTCAGTTTGTCGCCTTCGACATAAAATATATCTGCATATTCAGTACATATATCTAGAATTAGTTCGCGTTCTTCGCAATTTAGATGATTAATTCTTAGTTGTTCTTTAATTATTCGTGTTCTATCCACTACGGGTTGGTTCTTCAAAATCATTCCCGTTGTAGGATAGGATTGTCTCCGAATTTTTGAAAGGTGCTGATGTTGATGATGATGATGATGATAGTGTGTTTGGCATGGAAACTAGTCCTTTTGCCACAGATTTTAAAATGATTTATGTTGTATTTATCAATTAAAAACTTGATTGTACTAAATTTATATTATATATCCGGATGCATATAAGTGATTACATATGAGTTCGTATATAGATTTCTGATTCAATGACAGTAGGTGGGTTATGTTTACTGGAACTTGCACATCAATTTTAACTAGGTTTTCATAAAACGTAGATGAGAGTGCTTTATTTTTTATACATCCAAACAGGATGTGATTAACATTACACTGGGAAATATTATCGTATAAACACTTTCCTGATTCTATAATGTTTAATCTAGCCAGGTGAGCAGGAAGAGCACCGTGACTAGTTTTTAATCATGTAATAGTAGCTGCTGATCGTTTAGATATATTATAATGGAATATGTATGGTAATTCTGTTAGGGATGGTAACGTAGGATGGATCTTGTAATAATGATTATTTGAAGTATTCGCCAATATTTTCCATCTGTCTTGCCAGTTAAAATTAATTTTTTTAGTATAGGTAAAAATTGGTTAGGTCTGATACTGTGTAAATATGTTCTTGTAAACCTGAATGAGTAGAACCCTTAGCGAGCTCGTCTACTATTTCATTACCTTTTATCCCGGAGTGACTTTTTGCCCAAATAAATGTTATATCTTTGTTTCTCATTTTTTGTTTAAGGTCACATATCAGCTCACATGTTTTATGGTTTAACTCAGTATTATTAAGTCCACTAAGAATTGACTTAGAGTCTGAGATGATCACAGCATCTTGCAAATTTGCGTGCTCTAGCCAATCCAGAGCTTTCCTAATAGCTACCGCTTCTGCAGTGTAAATAGAGCAATGTGAAGGAAGCTTTATTTTAAGTGATTTGTTTTTGGAAGGAATATACACTGCAGACCCTACTTTCCCATCGTTCAGTTTAGAGCCATCTGTGTAAATTATAGTTTTATTAGTATATTCACTCAATATGGAGTTCAACATCTTGTTATTTATTTGATGTGAATCTGAATATTTCGGAAATATAATATTTAATTTTTTGAAGATTGTATTAAATTCTAATTTATAAGATGGTTTAATATAATTTGTTGAAAGTGTAACCGGTAAATCATTGGTTTCCAGAAAAGCATCTGCTAAAGGTGGTGAATTTTTTATTCTCCAATAATTGTTTACTAGATTTTGTATGGATAATTCATACAGCATACTTAGTAGGCCACTTGTTCTAGCCCTTAATTTTAATACATATTTTGTTGCTAATAAATTTCTACGATTTTCTAATGGCATTTCATTACTTTCAGCAAGTAACAGGGGGCATGGTGTTGATTTCATAGCACCTAAAGTTAATCTCAAACTTTTAAACTGAATACGATCTATTTTTAGTAAATGTGTTTTGCTTGCTGATCCGTATAACACACATCCGTAATCCAAAATTGATTGCACGTAGGTCCTGTAAAACATCAATGCAACTTTGGGATCAGCACCCCGTTTCCTGCAAGTAACACATTTAAGGAGATTAATGCCTTTCTCACATCTTTTTTTTTTACATATTGGACATGTTTAGACCATAGTAATTTGGGGTCTAGGATTATACCAAGATATTTATACTCAGTGACAACGGGTATATCATATCCTGACAGGTGTAGACTATCAGGCGTACGTAACCTATGTCTTGTAAATATCATAATGGCAGATTTTTCTGGGGATATAGTAAGTTCGTGGTCTTTAGTCCAATTATCTACTAGTTTCATGATGTGTTCCAGGACCTCCACACAATCGTCATATGAATCACGGACGGAGTAAATGCATATATCATCGGCGTACTGTATACATTTTATGGAATCAACAAAAATGTCGTGTATACTTGCCGAAAATATGTTGAAGAGAATTGGGCTTAATACAGACCCCTGTGTTAATCCTGTATGAGTTATTCGTGGACCATATAACTGATTACTATGGTCTCTGATATATAAAGTTCGGTTGCTAAAAAGATTAACTATATTAGGGGATAAATTTGTGGACAACCCCAGTTTGCATAACTTTGAATGCATTACTGTTAAATTAACACAGTCGTAAGCGCCTTTAAGGTCTAGAAAGAAACATGCTAAATATTTATTTTTTGAAAAATTTAGTTGGATATCTGTTGTTAAGTGACTTATTGCATCTAGTGTTCCCAGACCAGATCGAAATCCATATTGAGTGCTTGGCAAAAGATTATAGTGTTCGACTGCCCAGTTAAGACGATTTTTGATAAAATATTTCGAAAGTTTTTATTGTACAAGACAATAGAGAAATGGGTCGATAAGACGATGAGAGAGTTTTGTCTTTGTTGGGTTTGATAAAAAGACATATAATTGTTTCTTTCATTTTGTCAATGTAATTTCCTTTCAAAAGCCAATCATTAAATATTTTTAATAAATGATTTTTTGCCTTATCGGGAAGGTGGTTAATGGTGGAAGGCGCAGTAGATTTTGATATTTTAATAGCTGCATCCAGTTCTTGGATGTTTATTGGATTTTCTAGTAATTTAAATTTACTGGAATTGCATATTGATACGTGTTTTAATTGGTCTTGAACGTATGGTGGAGCGAACTTGTCAAGTAACTCTTCTATTAGCTCTGTTGAAATTGGTTGTGTCTTTGAATGATAATTTTTGTTAGCCATTTTATTAACAAATTTCCATATTTTGTTGAGCGGTGTATTTTTATTGATAGTATTTACAAAGTTGATCCAAGATGTTTTTTGTTTTTTCATAAAAGCAACTTTACATTTGGCTTGGATGTGTTTAAATTTTAGATAATTTTCAAGATTTGAGACAATATTATACTCTCGAAAAGCTTTTTTTCGACACGATATTAAATTTTTACATTCGTCGTCCCACCATACGGGAAGACCGGATTTTGGTTGAAATGATTTTTGAGTAATCATAGCAGAGTCTGCAGCTTCGCTAATTGTTTTTATTAAGTTATTAAACATTTCCAAAGATGTAACATCTATAGAATGAGTGTCTAGAAGGCATTTTTCTAAGTAATTTTCAAATATAGACCAGTTCGCTGAAGACTCTTTCCATTTTGTGGAGGTATGGATTGTTCTTGGGGAAAATTTCAAATCTAGGGTGATTTGGATAGGGATGTGGATTGTACCTAGTGAATCATTTAGAGGATTCCAGGTAGTAAAGCGTCCGGAGGCAACCGTGAAAAAACAAAGCCTAGAGGAGTAAAGCTCGATAAAAAATCCCCACTATCACGGTGAAAGGCATCGTGCCAAAGATATGAGAGATGCGAGGGTTAGAGCATCACAAACGATCCCTTCGGGATACCTGGCGACCTCCCGAAGTAACTTAGCCTTAGCGCGGTAAGGGCGCACTGCCACGCCGGACATATAGCACGTCCCCACTCGTGGGAACTGCATGGACTTTACACACAAAAAGAAGGACGGAAAAGACAATGACGAACACAAGCAAACGAACAAGGAAGAAATGAAGATGAATGAAAACGAGAATGGGGTAGAACAGCCGCAAGACGGCAGATTGAGCGAAGCGGAAGAACAAAAGAAATTCGAAGAAGAGATGCTAAACTGGCATAAGAGTCAGCCGAAGATGAATAGGTCAGGTCCTCCAAAACATTCAACGTTGGTGGGAGAGGACATTTTAAGAGCAATGAACAAAAAAGACAAAGGGAAAGAAGAAAATTCAGGGGGGGAGGAATCATCAATAGAAATCACAGATGTGGTGGACATAGAGGAAGAAGAAAAAAATGAAGAGCAAGGAACCACAAACTGGCAGAACTTGGAGGAAAGTATCCTGACAGCCTCGTTGTTCGACGATGATGACCAAGAAGAGATAAAAGAAAAGAAAAAGAGGAAAAGAGACAGTTTTGAGATAAATAAAAAACTCAAGAAAGAAAAGAAAGAAGAAAGAGAAAACGAAAGATACCAAGAGGAGACAGAATGTGAAAGAATACAGAGGAAACTAAAAGAAGTAATGGATATCCTAAATGGAAAAGGACCCATCGAGGGGGAACAAAAAGCCAAAGCAAGCAAACTAATAGGAGAAATTAACACAATTCAGATTAAGACCAGCCAAAGTAAAATAAAAACGGCAAAAGGGGAGGACGAAGAAACTAAGTGTGAGCAATGTAAAATAAAACTATTGCAAGAAAGGCAAAGAAAAGAAACAGAAAAAATAATAAGCGCTTTAAAAAAAGGGGGAGATATAAATAACTTCAATCAAATACAAAAAAAGAAATGGGAAGAAAAAGTATTTGAAAAGACAAAATGGGAACAGGTGAGCTTACAGGAGACGATAACTAAAAAAGAATGCCTTATAATAACTAAAAAGGATATAAAAGACGGGGGGGTAGAAGACGTGATACGTACTCTCAGGGAGGAAGTTCATGAACTAATAGAGGTCTGCGAAGAAGGAAATGTAGAATATATAAAAAACGGGAACGACAGTTCCATAGCCAGCCAGAGAAGGGAATGGTACACATATGTGGCAAAACCAAAAAAACAAGGTATGTACGAAATGGCCGAGAAGGCCATCAAACGGATAAGGGAAAGGAAAGAGCCACCTGAAACAATAAGGGTGGTTATCAATAATGAGATAAATAAAGATGAGGTACGGAAAGCCCTGGAGTTTGTAGGCCGGGCAGAAAACATCGTATGGGAAATCCAAGTAAGAGGTAAAGAAATGGATAAAGGAGTAAAGAACGAGCAAGAGGAAGCCCTCCTAATCAAAACAGGGGGCAAATCGTACACGGAAGTACTGAAGGAAATGAACCAAAAAATTAACATCGGAAAGATAGGGGTTAAAGTAGATAGACTCAAAAAAACAGAAGGGGGGGATATCCTAGTAAAACTAAAGGGCAAAGGGGCCGCAGAGAAATTACGAAAAGAAATGGATACAAGGATGACAGGGTTAAATATGGCAATCCGACGCAAAGAATGTTTTTTTAACATAACAGGTTTGGACCCAGGGGTGACGGAGGAACGACTCCAAAGTGCCATAAAAATGTACACAGGAATACCGAAAAAAGAAATTGACATAAAGACGCTACGAACAAATAAACATGGGGAGCAGGTGGCGACCGTAGCCGTACGCCCCTCAACAGCTGAAGAATTGAGAAGATACAGCTCCATAATTATAGGCTGGGTATCATGTCCTATCATTGAAAGATATACCCCAACAAGGTGCTACAAGTGCCTTCACTATGGCCACAGCACATATGAGTGCAAAGGTGAGAGCAGGGCAGCGTGCTGCTACAACTGCTTAAAATCAGGGCACACAGCAGTGCAGTGCGACAGCACTTCATACTGCCTCACCTGTAACGAGGAAGGCCATAGAATGGATAGGATGCAGTGCCCAGCCTATAGAAGGTGGGTGTATGGCAGGGGAGGAGACAGGGAACCCCCAAAGGGTGGGTAAATGTAACAAGGAAAACGAAAAAGCGAGAGATGGCTCCCTGGAGAACGCGAGTGGGCCCCTATACAGCCCACCGGCGGGACAGGAAGCCATCTCTCTCAGCTTTTCATGGATAAAGGCATCCAAGTACTACAACATTATATCCACGTTATTTACTAAATGCCATCTATTATATTTACATATTTATATACTTTATTTATTTAAAAATTTTATATATACACACATTTCTTATTTTATTTATATATTTTATCTATCTTATTTTATTTATACATATTATATTTATAAACTTTTTATTTATACACTAATTTTATCTATACTTATTTATTTTTTTATCCTAGTCTATAAGAATTTTAATTTTAATATAAGACGCGAATCCACTGCAGAAGCGACCTCAGGGAACTGAACCATAATGAACCCCAAAGGTCAACCTGGTATAAGGATTTTGCAGGTGAACGTAGGCAGGGCGCGCCGAGCGCACGACCTCATCTACGCAAAAGCCTGCAAGCTAAATATAGATCTGCTCATCGTACCCGAACCTAACAAAAAGATAACGACAGGCGGTGGGTGGATACAAGACGAGGGGAAAAATGTAGCGGTGCTCATTAAAAATAGGGATGTCGGAGTGCAGAGCATTGTCAGGGGAGGAAATCATTTACTCATTAGGTTGAGGGATTTCAGCCTCCTGGCATGCTATGTATCTCCAAACATCCCTATGATGAGATACGAAACAATCGTTAATGAAATAATGGGTGCCGCTATAAACGAAAAAAAAAATACTGATCGCCGGGGACATAAATGCGAAGTCCAGACAATGGGGTTCCCCCATAAACGACAAAAAGGGGGAACTCTGGAATGAATGGATAGCCCAGGCTGGCCTCCAAGTGCTGAACAATAATAAGCCAACCTTCGTACGGGGGGCCAGCCAATCACACATTGACATCACATTCGCGAGCGAAGGGCTATCCAGGAATGTGTACGGGTGGGATGTACTCGACGATCAGCTCTTCACCTACCACCGATATATACAATTTGAGGTAAAGGTTAAAGGGGGGATAAAGCGGTCGATAGGTACAGCAAAATCATATTTCAACAAAAACAAGTACCTATCGGAGGTCAGAAAAATAAATGAAGATGAGATTTCTGACCTCGGCCAACTTCGAACAGCTCTACAAAATGCGGCAAAATTGGCTACCGAGAAGAAGAAACATGGAAAAAAATCCCCCTATTGGTGGATAGATAAGATAGAAGATCTACGGGAGAGATGCCTCAGAGCTCGAAGGAATTATACGAGAAGCCAGGGCAACCTCGAGCTTAAAGATACATACAAGGATTTGAAGAAAAGATTAAATAATACAATAAAAAAAGAGAAAAAAGAAAAGTGGCAGACCCTGATAAAAGCACTCGACGAGGATATATGGGGTGATGCATACAAAATCACAATGAAGACCTTAAAGATAATGGCCCCATATAGACTCGACGAAGACCAGCGGATGAGATCAGCTGAACTCCTCTTTCCCACCAAGGACATGCCAGATTTCACCAAGGTTTTCCCAACCATGATAGAGGAGTTCACAGAAGAAGAGGTGAAAACCGCTGGTCAGGATACGAAGACAGGGAAAGCTCCCGGCCCTGACTGGCTGCCACCAGAGGCAATAAAGATAATAGCAACTGAGAAACCAGGTTTGATCAGAAGAATATTTAATGATCTACTGCAGAAACAAGAGTTTCCCAAGGACTTGAAGGAGGCAAACTTGGTTCTACTCCTAAAGCCCGGGAAATCCCCTGATTCACCGACCTCTTATCGTCCAATATGCCTTCTGGACTGCCTTGGTAAGTTTTACGAAAGACTTATCAAGAAGAGGCTGGAAGGCATGTTGGAAGATAAGAGAGTCTTATCCAACCAACAGTACGGATTTAGGAAAGGCAGATCGACAATCGACGCCGCGACCTGGATAAGGAACGCGGCCAAATCAAGCAAGAAAAGATGGGTAGTTCTTGTTCTGTTGGACATAAAAAATGCTTTTAATTCAGCAAACTGGGGCCTCATAGTAGACCGAATAGTCGAAAGCGGGGCTCCGGAATATATGTCCAATATAATAAAGGACTACCTTTCGGAACGATCCGTATGCATATCCAAGAAGAAAAAGAAACAAATGACCGCGGGAGTACCCCAGGGGTCAGTCCTGGCACCCTTACTCTGGAACATGTTATACAATGGGGTACTAGAAATTCACAAGCAGAGACAAGGAGTCAAAGCGATAGCATACGCAGACGATCTAGCCTTATTGGTTGAGGATGATAAGAATTGGGGCATAACAGAAAAGGTAAATAAAGCAATAAACACGACCGCGGCGTGGATCGAGAAGAACGACTTAAAATTAGCAGTAGACAAAACAGAGATAATAATTCTGAGAGGACCAAGGAAAAGGGATGACTTGGTTTTCAAATATCAAGGCTCCGAAATAAGACCCCAAAGGACAGTCAAGTATCTCGGTATTACTTTCGACGACCGACTTACCTTTGGGCAGCACATACAAGAAGCATGTCGAAAGGCGGAAGGGAGGACCTCAGCATTGAACAAATTATTGCCAAACATAGGGGGGCCCGGATCTCAGAAGAGATCAGTTATGTTACAATCAATATTATCGATCATCTTATACGGGGCCCCCGTGTGGCACGAGGTCCTCCAGATGAAGAAATATAAGGACATGCTCCTTAGGGCTCAAAGGAAACCTCTGATCAGGGTGTGCAGCGCGTACAGAACTGTATCTACCATTGCCTTACAGGTAGTGGCTGGTTCTGTACCCGTGCACATCCTGGCCAGGGAAAGAGCTCGAATGTATCAGAGGGGCAACGGGGCGGTTGGTTCAGGGCCACAAGAAAGAGCCAGAAGCTTGGAGATGTGGCAGAGGGAATGGGCAGCCGAAGTCGAAAAGGCGGCCTGGACGAGGTCCCTGGTCCCGGATGTAGTGAGATGGTACGGGTGTCGGCATCGGCGCGTCAACTACTACTTCACACAGTTTCTGACGGGGCACGGATCGTTTCGGAAATACACCCACAGAATCGGTAGGTCCGGAGACGATCTATGTCCTGAGTGTGGAGTGGTGGACGATGCGCAGCATGTTGTTTTCGACTGCCCTGCATACCACACGGGGCGAAACGAACTGCAGCTGAGCCTGGGATCTCCACTAGGCGAGCCTCACGAGCTGATCGATAAAGCCATCGACAGCAAGCACGATTTCGAACTGATCATTGCCTTTGTTACAAAAACCATAAAGCACAAGGAAGAGAAAGAGAGGCGGCTGCAGATGGATTGACCGCTATATTTATTTACTGTTTTAAAAAATGTGTTATTTATTTACTTATTTTATTGCATTTTATTTATTCAAGTTACTTTCGTTTTTACTATATCTTATCTATACCAATTTTAGCTGTTGTTTTTATTTTTATTTTATCTACATTACTTTTAACTTATTTTTTATCTATTTTTATTTATTAATTTATTTATTTTATTTCATTGTCGGGGCCGCGGGACATGGGACGGGAAAAGACTTTTTACATCCAATCCCGTCGGATGTCCCGATACCCCGAAAATTAGTGAATGAGGGTATGAATGCGGAACTGAATTGATGAAAGTATGAATGAATGGTGTTACTGTTAATTGCCAACTGGTTCTACTCGTTAGTTTCAATGTGGAAGGGGTGGCAACCAGGCTGTCTCGCCAGAATGAGGATTGAGCAGGACGGTAGCTTCACCGACCAGTCTGGCCCGAGCCTTGTGCTGGTGAGGGAGGCCGGGAGGCCGTCAAATCCATGTAATGCACGCGAAAAGTGCCAGAGGGAAGTTAAGAGTAAGGCTGATGGGCCAGATATGCTCGCTAAGAGCGGTTCCGGGCCCGTCGGTCGGAGAAAGAGGGGGTGGTTTAGTCGGTAGGCGGTCTCGTCACGCGGTGAAGCGTAAGAGATTGAATCCGACACACCTGGGTAAAGGGCTAACACCCGATCCCAGACGGTCTTTAGAAGATTCCACCTCCCAAAAAAAAAAAAAAAAAAAAAGGTAGTAAAGCCTGTTAAATGAGGAGATACTAATGTTAAGTCTATCATTGAAGGACGTTCGTTTGGTCTGGATATTTTCATCGTCATTGAGTAAAATTAGATTAGTATTGTCTAAAGCGTCAGCTAAAATATTACCTTGTGCACTATCCTGTATGGAACCCCACCTACAGTGATGACTATTAAAGTCGCCCCCAATTAGTCCAAATAAATTTTCCCAATCTTTGGATGAGACATATATTTTAGGAGGTTTGTAAACACATAGTATTGATAATTTTACTTGTTTTAGAAAAATACCGCAAACCTCTATATTTGGATTATAATTTGTTTTGAATTTTATATCTGAAAAGGAAATGTTATTTGCAACTAAAACAGCAACGCCTCCATAGCCATCACGTCGATCAACTCTAACATTATTAAAACCTTTAATATATAAATTTTTATTTTGTGACAACCAAGTTTCGTTCAGAAGAATGACATCAATTGTATGACTTTCTAGAAAATTAAGCAAATTAGTCCTTTGTTTTATAATAGATTGGCAGTTCCACTGAAGAATATTAAGTGTTCTGTGATTCCCCATCACTATCGTTGTCTGATAAACAAGAAAGTATATTTCTGATTTCATTTTTTTCATTTCATTTCATTTTTCTGATTTCATTTCCCGGGTGCTCTGTAGCGGGCTTCTAATATACTGTCGAGAGCTCCCCTACTTAAGTCCATTTTCGAATTATGGACTTGGAAAATATTTATCTTCGGTGTCTTGCCTTGAAAAAGGCAAGATATTTCTTACATGACAATTTCTTCGTCGAAATAAAACACCAAATTAAGTTGAAACAATTCTCAGCCATAGAGTATGGTAAATAAATGCAGGAAGCAGAGCCCCGAGAGCACTAAGCTCTCAGAGAGCCCGTGAGGGACTGCCCTGGCTGACTTGAAAATCGCCAATATTTATATGCGCTGTTCGAGCGATAAATAGGGATTTCCAGGTCAAGAGCCAATGGGAAAATTCGAGGCGGGGCGATGCGCGTCGAAATGCGTACTAGTCCACAGACTATGGCATTCGATGACATAAGGAGGTCAGGTCTCTACTGTCTTCGAAATGTAGATTAAGTAATTGTTTTATTTCTGTATAAGAAATTGGTTTTCTAAAATTAATAAACTGTGCAGCTTTACCTTTAAGTTTATTTTTTACGTGAATCGTTAATAGAACGTACTGATCGCCTGTGGCCATCTTAAAAGCACAGTCGCACGCATCTAAAAATGTAGAAAGAGAAATCGGATCGCCTTCAAATTCTGGGATAAGGGAAAATATTTCCGAAAGCTTATATGGTTCGATTTCTTGTTGAGTTTGGGAACGTGTCTCGGGCATTTTTAGAGATATTTGTAAACGAAAATGAAAAATAGAAGTATGGAGAAGTATAAAATATATCAGTATATAAGGGATAAAAAAAATGTAGTGGTATATAAAGGGCAAAAATGTATCAATATAAAAATATCAAATAATATATCAATAAAAATGTATCAAATATATCAAATAAAAATATATCAAGAGAAAATATACCAAAAATATAGCAAGTAAAAAAAATATGTCAATAAAATATCAGTATAAAATAATATGAAAGAAATATGTCAATATCAATAATTTCAAGTATTAGATAATCAACTTGTATTTTTTTATGTATCTTGATTAATTGACTTGCAGTATAGTCAATTTCGTAAATTATTATAACAAAATTATTAACTAGATGATTCAAAATCCACTTACATAAAGAAGAACATCGGAACGCCCTGTTCTCTCTGCTCAGCTACCAGGGGCTTCACTAGGTGTTCCTTCCGTAGATCACAGGAGTGAGGTTGTTCGGAGATGCTTTCTTCTTTAAGGGTCGTCTTGTTCTCTCTGCTCGGCTACCAGGATCTTCACTAGGTGTTCCTTCCATAGGTCACAGGAGTGAGGACTTCCGTAGATTCTTTGTTCCGTTAAGGGATCAGAATCCGCCGCTGCCAGTGAGTATACACGTGTTCTAGCAACGTTAACCGGATCCTACTGACTTTGCGCCAATTGTTAGATCACTAATTACGTATTTAACTTTTTAAAAAAGAACTTTATTTGTTACAAATTAAATAGTACAAAATTAAATTAATTTAAAATGACTACAATAACTGGACTGGTTGAAGTTGCAGCTAAGAGTGGTTCCGGCATCTGAAAATGGTAATTTATAGGTTTGGTATAAAGTGCTGAATCGCTGTTCCTATGAATATTGGCCAACGGTTCGTACAAAGTTCTAATGCGTGCTCAGCGGTTTCTATGGGAATGGGATGATTAAATCTGAAGTCGGCGAACTTAAGCTAGTTCAAGGTGAATATTTTCTCATATAACATATATATATATATATATATATATATATATATATATATATATAGATATGTACATATATATGGTCGAAAGTTTGTATTGTTGACTGACAATAGTAGCTGTAGCATCTAGAATCACTCGATGGGTTATTATTCTATCTGCTTATGATTATGAAATACAGTATAAAAAGTATAAAAAGGGAAAGATGATTGCAAATGCTGATGGTCTATCGAGGCTTCCGATGACATCAGAAACAGAAATCTCAAGTTCTCTTTATTCTTTCAGTTTAGGTAATAGTATTCCGTTAAATTTTGAAGATATTATGAATGCTACTATACTAAGAAAGATTTGCTAATAATGAAAGTAATAGATTTTACGTTATCTGGGTGGCCTGAATCGGTATTAAATGTTTCATTGAAACCTTTTTTTAAAAGGAAACATGAATTATCAGTTGAAAATCATTGCTCACTAGCAGAAAACAAAGTAGTGATCCCTTATTCTTAGCGTAATAATATCTTATCCCTATTTCATGAACAGCATTAAGGAGTAGTACGAACAAAAATGCTAGTTATATCTTACTGTTGGTGGCCTAAGTTAACAGATGATATTGAAAATTGTATTAGTTCTTGCAGTATTTGTCAAGAAACACAAAACTTTTCTAATTCTAGTACATTTTTGCCTTGGCCAAATGATCCCAATAATTTTTATAGAATTTATACAGTTTTGTCAAGCCAAAGGGATCATACCAATAAAAACACCACCCTATCACCCACAAAGTAATGGCATTGCGGAGAGGGCAGTGCAAACGGTAAAAAAGGGATTGGATAAAACATTAAATTTTGGAAGAAGCGTTCTAATAACAAGACAGATGATTGCAAGCCAGTTGTTAAATGTTTTGTTTACATATAGAAATACACCATCAACGGTTGCAGGCATTGGTCCATCAGAGTACTTATTTAAATTTAAGCCTAGAATGAGATTTAATTTAATTAAACCTAATAATAAGACTCGTATTACAGAATCAAGTTCGTCCAATAAGATAAAACTATATAATAGTAACGAAATTGTACATGTAAAGAATAAAGTAACCAAGTTATGATCCAGGGGTAAAATAGTACGAGTTGTAAGTGCGTCAACGTATTTCGTACAAATAGGGGAAAATATAAGTTTTGTACATGCTAGTGATATTCGTAAATGTAAATTTGAGGAAGATACTTATACTGAACAAAACCCGATAGTTTCCACTACTGAAAAAGTTGTAAATGATTCTGGGCAAGAATCAGTTACACATGTAAACCCTAATAATGTAATGTCGAGAGAAGTATCAATAACAAATGAAGCAGTAGAGAGTCCTATTAATAATGATAAGAATGAATTCAATGATTTTAATGAAAATACTGAAAGGATCTTTGATAAAACTAAGGTCAGACTTTCTACTACTCCAAAAATTACTGCTACTCGTTCAGGTAGAGTAATTAAAGCTCCTACCAAATTAAATTTGTAAGATTTCTTTATTTAATTATTTTTTTTTACTTTTCTAAGCGGAGAAGATTGTTATGAAAGTATCTTTAGAAAAGAGGCAACTATGTTTTATGTTATGTTAAGTTATGTATCATACATTATGTTACATGATCATGAATGTATCATGTCAATTGTAAGGGGGTCAATAAATAAAGTTAGTTGAAGTTAGTTGAGTCTTATTTATTATATTACTATAAATGTACAGTGATGAGTAGACTTCGGCAAATATGCATATTGCATATTTTGCATATTGTGCATATTTTATGCAAATATTTCATATTTTGGCATATTTGTATAAAAGTTTGCATAAAGTGCATAAAAGTTCAGAATTTTTATACTGTATTTGAAAATTTTTAAACATACCAATTTATTTCAATTCTTGTATAAAATTTTGTAGTCATTTTAATCAAGAAATGATCTAAGTACGTAATCTCTACAGGTACAAAACATTTACAATTTCAAAGAAGATCAATTTAAGTAGCCCTCAACATTCTTAGAAAGTCTCGGTCACTGAGGCATTCAGTTATTGGATAATCGCTAAGGGTTCGCTCATTTGCATTTTATGATCTAATCCCCAAATCTATCTACAATTTATTGTATCTTAACAGCAGGTAAACGGCTAATAGTTTTGTTCCTAATTTAGGGATTTTCCAAAATCTCCCAGTTTATTGAATTAGGTACCTAAACATTTCTAATTTAATGCTCAGATTTGTAAATCATTTTTGTTTTGATATTCAAAGCGTAAACACTCGTTGTGCGTAACAAAAAGGAAGATTGTGATTTTATAATGCCTAAAACAACCAGTGCTTCAACTTGGATTAAACCTTATAAAGAGCTGTCTATGGATATGGGAAAAATCTACTGTTCAGTCTGTGGCAAAATTGTAAGTATCTAATATTTTCTATTAAATATCTAATATTTCATACATACAGGGTGTTTCCAAATGACACTTACAACGTTTGACTGTAGATACTTCTCGAAAAATTGAACAAAACGATATAGTTAATGAGGGGTCAAACTTATTTACTTTTCGAGATACAGGGTGTTAAAATTAAAAAAAATTAAATTCTTTTAGTTAATAACAACAATAACTTTAAAACCAATAAACGTATTTACTTGAAATTTAGTACTCGTAGGTTGTTTTTAAATGAAAAATAGCTTCCTTTAGTGAGAAAAAATTGTCCATGGTACAATACAATGGTGTGTATTTAGAAAAATTTTTCACCTTTACTTTTTTTTATGAAGTCAGCTATTCTAAAACACAATTATTTTTATTGTAATTGAATTAACAAAAAAAAACTTTTGTTGAATTTTAAAATAAGTTATATGATGTACTAATGGTTAGTAACAAAAACTAATTTGTGGATTAATACTGCATTTAAAACACTTAGCGAGTGTTTTTTTTTCCAAACCAGTTATTTGATTAACCAAAAACACCTTGTATATTTTTATATTTTAAAGGTTGGGTTAAAATAAAGGTTTTTATTTTTATTTATAGATAGCATGTGAGACGAAATTTCAGATAGACCAACATGTGAGAACTGCTTCGCACATTGCAAAAAAAGGAAAAATAGGAGGAAAACATCAAACTTCAATGGCTAAATGTTTCCAATCTACTTCAAAAAAATTAGATGAGCAAGAAACTTTTAATGAAGACTTGTGTCGCGCATTAGTGTCTGCAAACATACCGCTTTCAAAATTAGCAAATGTAAATTTTAGTTCGTTTCTAAAAAAATATTGCAAACTTAATGTTCCAAGTGATCGGTCTCTAAGAAGAAATAATGTGAACGGGCTATACTCGTCGGTGTTAATTAATATTAAGGAAGAAATTGCAGATAATTATTTCTACATATCTGTAGACGAAACCACTGATTCCTCAGGAAAGTATATTGCTCATTTATTGATTGGTGTTCTTAAAGAAGATACCTTACCAAAATCTCATCTTATTTCATGCCAGCAACTTAAGAAAACAAATGCTTTAACAATTTCGCGTTTTATACAAGAAACATTAGCAACTTTTTTTCTTCCGACAACTATTCCTTCTAATAAATTACTGCTTATTTTATCGGATGCTGCTCCTTATATGATGAAAGCAGGACAAAATTTAAAAATATTTTTCCCAGATTTAATACATGTTACTTGTGTAGCGCATGGATTAAACAGAGTTGCAGAGGAAATACGAAAAAAGTTTCCTCTTGTAAATACCATGATATCCAGTGTCAAAAAAGTATTTCTTAAATCTCCTATAAGAATTCAACTTTATAAAGAAATGCTACCTAACATTCCTCTTCCACCACAACCTATTTTAACGCGATGGGGAACATGGTTAGAAGCAGCTAATTTTTATGCAGATCATTTTGATAAAATAAAGAACATAATTGATACGTTAACAGATGAAAGTTCCCAATCTCTTTTGGATTCTAAACAAACTTTTCAGAGTAACTTGCTTCAACAAGAACTTTCATTTATAAAATCAAATTTTAGTTTTGTTCAAAAAACAATTACTCAGTTAGAATCACCAAAACTGTCATTGTTCGAAAGTACAGCATTAATAAAAGAATTTGCGTCATGTTTTCGGAACGTTAGAGGTAATATTGGAAAAGATATTTTAAAAAAATTTGAAGCTACTATGGAAAAAAATAAAGGTTACCATATTCTTTCTGAAGTAGTCAGTGTTCTAGCTGGAAATATTTCGGAAACAATTAATTTAGAACCAAATGTTTTGGTTAGTTTGAAAAATGCTCCCGTTACATCAGTTGATGTTGAACGAAGTTTTTCCATATATAAATATATGTACTCAGACAGAAGCCACAAGTTTTTGTTAGAAAATTTTGAACACCACTTGGTCATTTATTGTTACCATAATTCTAAATAAGTTTATTCATACTTAAAAATGATGTAGATACTTAAAATAAATGTAAATCTTAATGAATAGTAGGAAATATTTAGTTATGTACACTTTTTTTTTTAAATAAAATTGTTACTATTTTACGATTTTTTTATTTATTTGTATGCATATTTTGTAAAATATTTGCATATTTTCGGGTAAACACGTGCATATTTATGCGCATATTTTCTACATTTTTATTTGCATATTTGCCGAAGTCTAGTGATGAGTGTCTTACCACCCGACTTTTTAACGTAAGAGATAGAAAACACAGTTACCTTGTGAAATAAAAAGAGATGAAACTCGTAGAGGTGAGAAATAATCGATAGAAACCTATAATTTACATTACCTGAATTACATTACCACTATCGATAGTCTCACACCTTTAGACGTTAGCTTCGAGCTAAATCACCTCGGTCATAATTATTATGTGTAACGTCGTATGTGTGACGTATTTCCATTTTTTAATTTCGCATAAAGTAAAAACTGATTGACCACAATAAAGCAAAAATGTGAATAAAATAATTTAATTAATAGTGATTATTTAATCTTAAGTTTTAAATTATTAACCAAGAATAATTTCTACTATGATTTGAAGAGCAGCAGAACAATAGCCCAAACTGTCACTAAATAATTATAAAAGTCTGATGGATCAGAGTTCAAGGCACGATGTTCTCATCTAGGCGCTCAGGGTTCGAATCCAAAATGAAGGTTTTCAAAATGAAAGTTACTTTCGAAAATAAAGTAAAAATTCTTCAAACATAAAAGAACGTTCTAAATAAATGTACTTACAAAAAATGTTTAAATAGGTAGAAATTCTATAAAAATATTCTAAATAAACGTATTTTATTCTAATGAAATGTATTTACCAAAAATGTTCGAATAAGCCTCCATTAGCAGCAGAACAATAACCCAATCTATTATAAAAGTTTCGTCTAACATTAGTTAATGTTTCTGGACTAATATCTCTCATTGAATCAAAGATCTGTTCTCTTAATTCTTGGAGAGAATTAGGCCTATCGTCTTCAATTCCATATAGTTTGGACTTGATATATCCCCACATAAAAAAATCACAAGGTGCAAGATCAGGTGATCTTGCAGGCCAATAAATATCATAATCAATCGATTAGGAAAAGTCGCACTGAGATATTTACTGACGATGCGAGAATTGTGTGCAGAACAACCATCGTGTTGAAACCATATGGAATCGAAAGGTATTGGTAAATTACGAAGGGCTGGGACAATTTGATTTTGCAGAAGTTCCAAGTATTTCCGCCCAATCAACATACCGTCTATAAAAAATGGACCAATGACATGATTCCCTATTGTGCCTCCCCAAACATTTACTTTTCGAGGACGCTGGGTACGAGCAACATAGATTTCCTCGAGACCAATACCGAGTATTCATTGAATTGTGACGGCCATGCAATGAAAAAGTACATTCATGGGTGAACAAAACGTTCTCTAAAAAATGTTTATCTTGATGTGACATTTTCATTGCAATTTGACAAAATTCTAAACATCTATATTAATCCCCAGGGAGTTGTTTGTCGGATTTATGAAGTTTATAGGGACGGTATCCATGTCTTTTCAAAATTTTACCTACTCTAAATCTTAAAATTCCATATTGTTCACCGAGACGAGATGTTGATTGGGTAGGATTTTGCTCAATACTTGCACAAATCAAAGTGTCCCTTAGTTCCAAATCTGGATTTACCTCCCTTCGTCTACGAACTCCTCTTGGAGAGAACACGGATCCATAAGTAAAAAAAATTACGTATAATAGACTGAATTGTTAATCGTGCTGGAGCCGGCCTATTTGGAAACATATTGGAAACATATTTACAAATTGTTGTTTAATCATGTTGTCTGATAATCCATTCACATGCCAGACAACAATTTGCACTTTTTCCTCGACCGTTAAAACCATTTTTACGAATTGTTTTTGCAATAAAAAGTTTCTGTTTACCGTGCAAAAACACTTCTCGATATGTTATTATTTGATGGCTGAAGGCTTGATGATTTGGTTAGCTGTAAAGCAGGCAGCTGTTTGCGCGCATTCATTCCAATGTTGTCAATTGTTTTGAAAATCATTACCTGTACAGAGGAATTGATATTAACACTGAGAATTTAGTGATGGATTTGACATTAAACAGTCTTCACCGGATTATTTTGCATTGACAACTAAAGACTGTAAAACTGGAATTAAATTTGAATTATTTTGTATTTCTATTTTATAACATTGGAATAAGAAAAAAATTGTAAATAATGAGTTTTTCGAAAACTTGTTACCTAATATGTATCATATTTTTTATTATTTTTTGATTGAATAAAACAAAAATTTTATCCTTAGTGTGAATTGAACCCCAATCTTCTTGTCAATAGACCACGTCTCTAAATATTACACCAATTCCACATACAATAATTGTTTTCGGACACAACATACCTACCTTTAGTTTAGTCAAATATTTCAGTTGAGTTGGTACACTTTTTTTCCCAATGTTAACCTGTGTTCAGACTGGACACAATGGTCCGTGAATCAATTCGTTGTTGCCATCACAGATAACGGAATTGCACAAAATCTAAATATATAAAAAATAACGTTCAAAAATGTATAAAGTTTTTAGATAGGTATTATTTTTATCAATAACAACAAAAAACCGTATCTAATAAATTTAATAACCAGAGATAGGGTTGAGCTAATATCCAAAATGTTTGAAGGATCTTTAAACCTAGGGTATTGGCACAGGGAACATTGGAATGCATATACTCTAATTTTATACTTCAATTACCTACCGAACACGAATTGTATTTTGTGTCAATAAGTTTAATAACAGGCAAACTACCAAAATTAAATTATTATTTATTACAACAACAATAAATGTGAAAAACTAACATTATACTTTATCCTACTTATTATAAACTATAAAATATCCGGGACGAAAAAACGCTTTTCAAAACATGACAGTTACAATCCAATATCTCACTGTAGTGTTTTATTATAATAATTTAAAGTTATGTCTAGATTTATTATCTATCAATATTTTTGAATTGAAATATTTTCATAAATTACAATAAAATACAAATCAATGTGTGGTTTAATTGAGATTATGGAAAATTACAATAGTAATAGGAGAATTTTTTAGGATGCATGTTTAAATAAATGTGACTGACTGATAGAGAATGTTCGATAATGTTTTAGTTTCTAGTATACTCAAAACTGGCGGTCTGCCCTGCTTTTAGCTGGTTTCATATAATATTTTCGTTGAACTGGCAACAGTGCCCTAGAAATTAGAATGACACATGTAACAAGACCAACGTACACAACTTAAAAAACACGGTTTTTGGTTATAAGAGTTGTACCAGTTTTTTATGACGCGAACGGTACTATCTCACAACTTATTCTGTCTTCTATCCTTTCCGCTATTTTGCCGAGTGGTAAGACACTCATCAGTGTATAACAATATAACAATTATATAATATATATATATATATATATATATATATATATATATATATATATATATATATATATATAAGAAATACTGGATATTATTAACTGTCGATATAAACAAACAACACAGTTTATTAGGGCTGCAGTCAGTAGGTTTGGCCGGGATGTTATAGAAACACTCTTTTGACTTTGGTCGAGCTATCGGAATTCTTTTATTCCTTCTTCAAGACACTGTAATTAGAATTTAGAATTTACAAAGTGTAAATATTTACAACATATCTCAAATTGTCATTACAACTTACTAGTCGTTGAGATTATTTGTGTAAAAGCTACGGCACTCAACATTAAAACACACATATAAAATATAACATGTAAAATAATGGACAAAATACATTTTAAAATTTAGTTGGAAAGTTAAAATTTTGTTAGTGACATCTTTTAATGGTGTGTTTTGACTGATCCGTAGAGAACAGAAAAAAAACAAAAATAGTATGATTAAAAGGTAATTAGGAGTTCTTGCTATTATATTAATGGAAGTAGTATATTAAACCAGTCTTGATAGTATGCAACATGTTTTGTACGCAGGTGTATTATGGTGTGTATATGTAAAAGTAAATCTTTATTTTATTTTTGATGTTTTGTCAGTAAGTAACAATAAATGTTGCTCAATTTATCTATGTCTGACTTTTTATTTATACAAGATGTATTAGATTTTATGAAACACATTTCCAAGAAAACACGTTTTGAATGGTTTTTTTCCTTTGTAAAAATACAGGAATCTTCGAAATTAAATTCATGTTTTAAAGTTAATGCATGTTCTGTGAGCGCACATGCTTTTATCTTTTTGGTTTTTATGTCGCTGCGATGTGATATAGGTATTTTTTTATATGAAACTGGTTGTGGATCGGAGTTTCCTAGATGTCAATTTAAAAAAACTTTTTGAAATGTTTTTAAACAATGGCTACCCAAAACATATATTAAAAAAACTTATTTATAACACTAACTTTTACAATAGAGCTTTAATAAATAATCCACAACCAGTTTCATATAAAAAAATACCTTTCATAAAAAATTTAACAGACCAAATTGTCCCACTTTCCAAAACATTTCCGAACATTAAATTAATTAAATACAATCCACTTCTAAATTCAAGGTTATTCTCAAAGATAAAAGCTAAAACTCCAAATTCATTAATGAGTAATATAATTTATAGAATAAATTGCAGTAAATGTCAAAGTTGTTATATTGGTCAAAGTCAACAGTGGCTTAAACAACGTGTCACTCAACACAAAAGTGACTGTAACATACGAAAAAACTCTTGTGCCTTAGTGGACCACCACTTGAAGACAGGACATAACTTTGACTTTAATAATGTAAAAATCTTGGAACAAGTTGATAATTATAAAAATCGGCTTTTCCTTGAAATGGTACACATTAATAAAACTCCTGAATCTATCAATTATAAGACAGACACCAATCATTTAAGTAATATCTACTGCAACATACTAAACAATATATAATATGATAGATCTTAACATTTAAACACAAACTTAGTAATTCTCTAGTAACTGTACCAATAATTTTATTACATTCCTAAATATCAGTATTGCAATAATTGACTACAAACTCGTCAAATAACTGTCAAAGTGAAAATTTGAATTTAAAAGTTCTCCGATAAAAATTATAGTTTTTAATAATTTTAAACAGTATTGATTTAAAATTTAAGTGCAAAAACCATAATAAACGAGCCGGTTTTCTAATTAGTATTGTGATTTACTTTTTATGTATAATTAGGATTTTAATTTTGACCATATAGTTAAACGACAAGTGTTTTACGGTTGTAAACTTATATTTTGTTCCCCCAATGGGGGACACTAGTGCAGGGACGTCCTCGTTGACGCAAATGTTAGTAGATAATAGTGAGGACCATTTAAAAATAACTAATAATCAAAGCATGACCATAAAAAATGTCAACAGTGTAGGTGCTGTCATGGAACCGGAAAAGAAAACCTTTAATTTACGCTCAGAGAAGTATAATATTAAAAATATTTGGGTTTATATTGAAAAAGTAAATGTTGAAAATTTAGGTAGATTACATCCGATGACTGTTGGTCACATATTATTCAAAAAATTAAAGCTTACAAATATTTTAGAAATTAAAAGCATAGGTAGAAATCGCATCAAGGTTTTGTTAAAGTCTTTACTGGAAGCAAATAATTTAGTAAATAATCAAGCATTAAAATTGGAAAATCTTAAGGCGTACATACCTAATCATTTGTTGGAAATTAAGGGTTTAGTACGGGACGTAGATACTCAGTATGACGTAGATTATTTAATAAATACTATAGGGTCATCTTCTAAAGTTATTAATATATATAGAACTAAACGTAAAGTTGTTAATGATAATAAAGTTGAATTCATAGATAAAAAGACAATAATTATCACATTTGAAGGCAACGTTCTGCCAAATTATGTTTCTTTTAATAAGGTATTTTATCCTGTTGAACAGTATATTGGAAAAGTCGTTCAGTGTTATAAATGTCTTAGATTTGGACATGTATCCAAACAGTGTAAAAGTACACAAGAACGGTGTATTCAGTGTAGTGAAATTAAAGAAAAAGATCATAATTGTAATAGAGAAGTTGTATTTTGTATTCATTGTAAAAGTAGGAACCATCTGTCGATATCTAATAAATGTCCACAATATGAAAAACAGAAAAAAATAAAAAATATAATGGCTGAACATAACATATCTTTTGTAGAAGCACGTATTTACTGTGAAAAGTCCTTTTCAAATTTTGTAAGTAACAACTCCTTCGAATGTTTAGCAGAATATGAAAGGGATTTTCCTAGTTTGCCTACAACTAGTAAAATTATTCCGGTATCTAAACAAGTTTCACACAAGCCAAATTTTGTTTTTACTCACACTGATTTAAATATTACGAAATCTCAAACAAATAAAAAAAGAAAAGTCAATTCACCAACTACACAGTCGTCTACTGAGAAACCAATGTTTCCTTTTGTTTTTGGACCTGATAAACCTTTACCTGTTAATCGAATTGTACCAAATTATGAAAACGTTGAAATTAAAAGAAATGTAACTGAAAGTCTTTCTACTTTTATATATCAGCTTTTACAAAGTATACAAACTTTTGATGATATACGATCTATAGATAAACAATTAATAGTCAATAATATTGAACAGGTATTGGAGGGTACTCTGATTAATACTAAATAAAAAAAATGTCTTGTCAACCTAAGTTAAAAATAATGCAGTGGAATGCTCGTTCTGCTGTCTCAAATAAAAATAGTATGATGCATTATTTAGTAACTAACAAAATAGACATAGCTCTTATTAGTGAAACATGGTTTAAAAAAAATGTATTATATGATTTTAATGGGTATAATCTTGTTCGTAATGATAGGTTGGATGGTTATGGTGGAGTTGCTATACTGATAAATAAATCAATTTGTTTTACTGAACTAAAAATTGAAAATAATAATTACAATAACGAAATACAGTTATGTGCTATAAAAATTAAATATGGAAATAGTCAAATTAGTTTTATGTCACTATATAGAGCCCCGAAAATAAGATGCACGATAAATGATTGGATTAATATATTTTCCAAGTTACAAAAACCAATTATAATAGGAGGTGATTTTAATGCCCATCATACTATTTGGGGTTCAAGTACAAATGATGGAATCGGAATACAGCTGATTAAAATGGCAGATGATCTTGAATTTACAGTTTTAAATAATGGACAACCAACAATACTAACTCAACCTAACCAGAATTACTCAATGATTGATGTAACTTTATGCAGTCCGGATCTTGTTAGTAAGACTGAATGGTCTATCTCTTCAGACACGCTAGGATCAAATCATTTTGTTATACAGTTGGAAATTTGCATTAAAGCCGAAACAGAAAAAATATTACCAAAAAATAAATGGAACATCAAAAAAGCTAATTGGCCTTTATATACTTCTTTAGTACAAAACTTTTTTAACCAAAATACTGAAATTCCAAATAACACATCAAGCAAATATGAACATTTAATGAATAGTATAAATTATGCTGCTCACATTGCAATACCACAATATAAACCTTTTAAGCCAAAAACTCGAAACCCGCCACCTTGGTGGAATTCTGAATGTGACACTATTATCAAAAACCGGCAATATTCACTCATGAATTATAAAAAAGAACGTAATTTTGAGAACTATATAAAATGCCAATCAAACATGACAAGTACAAAAAAACAACTAAAAAGTATTGCGAAACAAAGCTGGGTCAATTGGGTTTCTTCTCTTAATAAATCAATACCATCATCAGTACTTTGGACTTAAGCTAGAAAGTTATACAGAAAATCACCAACAAAAAAAAAATCTTTTGAAAATATTTGGATAGAAGAGTTTTTTGATATAATTGCTCCTCCAACAGTGATATCTATGCCTAATAAACCTAAGAAAATAGTAACCGACAAAAACCACTTTTTACTTCAACCGATTAGACAGACAGAACTAAGCTATGTTTTAAATAATCGTTCTAGCACAAGTCCTGGTTATGACCACATTAAGTATCCTATGCTTGATCTGCTTCCTCCAATCGCTAAAGATCTTTTATTGGAAATATTTAACGAATTTATGTCTGCAGGTACGGATGAATTTAA
The DNA here is from genome assembly GCF_040954645.1 of Diabrotica undecimpunctata. Classification (NCBI taxonomy): domain Eukaryota; kingdom Metazoa; phylum Arthropoda; class Insecta; order Coleoptera; family Chrysomelidae; genus Diabrotica; species Diabrotica undecimpunctata. The sequence goes on along the minus strand of NC_092811.1, from coordinate 73,787,108 downwards.
AGAAGTTATTGTAATCCCAATTTTAAACCCAATGTAGGATCCGAATCTGGCAAAATCATACAGACCAATTTCACTTATGTCTTGTGTTCTCAAAGTATTAGAAAGGATACTAAAAGTAAGGCTTGAATGGTGGTTAAGTGAGAAAAAACTACTTCCAAATTCTCAGTTCGGTTACAGACAAGGATGTGGTACTTTGGATGCACTCGCTACCGTAGTAACTCACATTCAAAATGCATATTCTCGCAATACGTATGTTCCACTATTATGTTTGGATATTGAAGGTGCATATGACAGTGTTAATTTAGATATGCTAAAAGAAAAAATGATTCAACAATTCCAAATACCTTTCCTGCTTGCCCAAAATATTGTCAATTTCTACTTAAACAGGAAAATATATATTAAGATGGAAAACAATCAACTTATTGGACCACGTTTTAATAGTTCGGGTCTTCCACAGGGCTCAGTTTTAAGTCCACTTCTATTTAATCTTTACACAGCCGATTTTCATAATATTAGTATCGAAAAAATTTCATTTAATACAATACAGTATCAGATGACTTCTGTATCTATACTGAATCTAAAAAATACAATGACGGCTTAAACACATTGGAATGTGTTCATGAACATTGCTGTAGGTGGTTTAGAAAAAATGGTTTTGAGTTGGCACACAACAAGTCTAACATTTGTATATTCACTAGACATAACGTGCCTCAAAGGGAACAAATAATATTAAATGATAATTATTTTCCCCTCTGTAAGTCGATAAAATATTTGGGTATGATTTTGGATACAAAACTGACCTGGAAACTGCATGTTGATTTTATGCTTGATAGGTGTAATAAAGCACTAAACTTTCTCAAATCAATTACAAAAACTTGGTGGGGTGCTGATGTTGAAACATGTCTTCTATTTTATCGTTCTTATATCAGGTCCATTATAGATTATGGCTCTGTACTTTACGGATCCGCTAGTAACAATATTTTAGGCCGTATAGATGTTTTTATAAACACAGTTTTGCAGTGTTGCATGGGTGCTATGAGATCTACCCCTACTGAACCACTTTATGTTGAGACAATGGAACCGCCGAGTAAATTTAGAAGAGAATATCTCAGTCAAAAATTTCTCCTTAAAGTTCGTGGTTACAACACTTGTTTATATAAAGATATTAGTAGTTTAAACTATTTCGACTTAACAAATAAATATTGGACTCACAAGAATTCTCCACCCTTATGCGAAGCATTTCGAAATACTGCAAATAAAGATACTGAACTTACAGTTGCAAATAAAGTGGTACATTTTAAAGATTTCTTTGAGTTACTGGATCAAGTACATATAATACAACCTATTTATTATGAGAACCCTTTAATAAGTCGTATTGTTTTAAACAACTATCTAACAAATTGGCCAAAATCTGTTTGTATTTATACAGACGCATCTAAAAGTTCAAAGGGTACTGGTTGTGCCTTTTATATTCCAGATAAATTTATAGAAAAAATGTTTAAGCTGCCCACAAATTTCTCTATTTTTAGTGCCGAGGCTGCGGCCATATATGAAGCTTTAATTTATTTTAAATTTGCATCCTATAGTTCAGCAGTAATTTTATCTGATTCATTATCTGTACTTACAGCTATTCAAAAACCGCAACTACCATGTAGTACTTCTAATCCATACATTTTTTTAATTAAAAAATGCTTATTTGAAATTAATAAATACACCCAAAAAATACAATTGATGTGGATCAAAGCACATTCAGGACTTACATATAATGAACACGTAGACCAGTTAGCTAAAAATTCCATCATTCATGGAAAACCAACCAACTATCATCCTTGCATTATAGATGCTTTTGCTTGTTCAAGAACTGAACAAATGAACAACTGGAAAGCACACTGGGAAAAGTACTGTAGTATTTCAACAACACAATATAGTTTGATACAACCAAATATCCAAAAAAAACCTTGGTATAACAATTTCATCCTCCCTCGCAAATATATAACTACCATCAGTAGACTTAGATTTGGTCATGCATGTTATCCTGCACATTTATTTAAAATAAATATATTAGATTCCGATATTTGTCAAGAATTTCAGATTAAAAGTGACTTAAACCACATATTTTTTGAATGTCAAAAGTATAAACAACACACCAACAACCTTATTAAAAGAATGATGGACAAGAACATCCCACTTCCTGTTAATATTCTCTTTCTACTATCACTTAATGAAAAGAAAATGTTTGACTGCTTGATAAACTTTTTGTCTGATAGTAAAGTATGCCTGTAATTAGATTTGTAACCTATGTTTGGAAAAAATAAAAAAAAAAGATTAAAAAAAAGGAATATAAAAAAATACTTAAAAAAATAGATTAAAAAAATAAATTAAAAAAAAATTAATTAAAAAAAAAATAAATAAAAAAAAGGATTATAAAAAAAATATTAAAAAAAAATTAAAAAAAAAGAAAAAAACAAAAAAAAATAAAAATATAGTAAAACAATCACTAAGAGGATCTAAACCTCCGAGGTGTTGAATCGGGTTTATGTCCTAACGTAGTGATTAAAAAAATATATATATTACCATAGTTGTATTTATTAACATAGTAGGTAGATATTTTTATTTGTAAGATGTATACACTATGTATTTCACGTCTGTCAATAACTGAATTATAATAAAGGTATAATATAGTATTTATTAACATAGTATGTACATTAGCTAAGTACGGAATAATTATATTATTATTATATTAATCATGTTTCACTAATTCTTTAAATATTTATATGCATATTTAAATTCGAAAATAAAGCTCATGCTGATTGTCACTGGCTGAATGACAATTGTCCAAGCCAAGAAAAAAAAAAAAAATTACTACAAACTATCAATTACATTTTATAGATCAATTTATCGTGTTCCTGATTCTTTCTCAATTATGTACTATTAATTCAATCTTTCCACTTTATAGTATGGATAATAGTGTCACAGTAATTGTTTATTTTAACCGACTTACTAAAAATTGTACAATGGGAATTCACTCTATAAAAAATATTGAGACTGAACAAATAGAGTTTTATTTCCTGACCGATTGCTGATACTATAAATCAATATTTAAAACAGTACGGTAAAAAATAATTTGAAATATATATATATATATATATATATATATATATATATATATATATATATATATATATATATATATATATATATATTAATGTGATATTAAAAGTCAGATGTGCGCCAAGCAATTAATTAGCTAATTAATTAATTAATTAAACTTATTTAAATGATGCAATTATGATATTATCACACTATTTAATTCTCTTATCTCAGGGTTATATTCGTGCTTCAATATCTATGCTTTACATATGATAGGTAAGGTCTAAAGAATACCGGAATAATAAAAAACATATATGATACAACATTATATATTGAAATAAAATTCACACTCAAATATCTTCAACAAAAAATATCTCATATAATGATTATCAAAATTTTATTCTACGTACGTGAACCTTCAAAAATTAATGTTATATACAATATAAATTAAAATTTCAAATCAAAATTGTTGTTCTAAATCTCCTGATCAAAATATTTCTATCTTTTCTAAAGCAATTAAAAAAAAACTTTGTTAATAAAGAAAAACTGACGAATGGTAAAAAAAACTATCTCTCTGGTGATGAGTTGTCCAAATCCTTGTTCCTTGTAGCCTACGCTATCTATTCTTAACAGTTCCCGAGGTAATCAGCAATCTTACAACAAATTATGGGGCTTGCGAGCCTCTCGTCTTTAATGATCTTCAAATGCACGTATCGTTCAAAAGATGCTAGCCTCCTCTCCTCTCGATAAACTCAATCTCTTGTTCCGGCCTGAACAGTGACTCTTGAAATATATAAGTAGAAAAGTATGACTTACAATATTTTACTGGATCAGCTTCCTGGACTTACTTCACGAAAACTCACAAACATTCACTTCTAATGCTTACTATCACTGGGGAACCGCCAAAGAACAACGACTGTTCGCCTTGCACCCTTCGAAAACAACCCATTATCTTTTCTCCCTCAAAAATCTCGCTAAACTCTCATTCCTACATACCTATCCCACTTTTTTCAATCTCCTCCAATCAAAGTTCGTCATACTTATCCCCATCTACCATTTAGATAACAAACAACAATTTTACCTGCAATTATAAATTTCCTAAAAACTATTAACATGCTAATCGGTTTCTACAAATTCTTAAGAACTAACGGAGAAATATAATTTCTAAATATTCTATTCTATTGTCTTATTCACTATACAAGTCCATTTGGAAAACCCGGTCGCATTGTTCTATGACTTCACTTAAGCTCACTCACGTCACTCGAATATATTTTACAAAGAAAATAATTTATGCATATCTTAAATTTTGTTTACTACAGGTAATGGGTTTTCATTTCTTCGAAATATCTTTTATAGTTTATTAGTTGAATTACTTGAATTATTATATTTTGTACTTTGAAATATATTAAGAGCAAACCAATATTATTTTCAATTTTACATAGCATAACAATATATATATATATATATATATATATATATATATATATATATATATATATATATATATATATATAAGATACCTGCAAAAAAAGTTACAAGAAAAAAATGTTTTATTTCTTTGGAATAAAATTAAGAAAGCAAAGTTGGTTGAATGGTCTAAGACATTGCAGTGCGAGAGATTCTAACCAATCTATAGCTTGATTTCAAAATTTTAAAGCAATGTTACAAAGCCTTAGATCACTTGACTAACTTAGCTTTGAAACGTTGTTCTAAAAATAACGATGATATCATTAATCGCGACTTGTTTTTAACATATTGTGATATGCATTTTGATAATAAAAGGAATTTAATTTTTCAAATATTTTATTTAAAAATACTTTTATTTAAGTCACTAATTACATCGTTATTAAAATAATACAAATATTCTCTTAATGCTAAACTTAAAATACTAGTATTACAAGAAGCCTCACAAAATGAATATAAAATGTCTATTGGCTTTAAACCGTTTTTGAATAAAGTCGCAATTTTTAGTGCATTATAATCGGAATCCGAAAATTCAAGTCCTTCGACAAACCGAATGCGCTCCCTGGCTCGCTAGTGCATTAAATCTGCGAGCCAACCCGAATAGAAAGACTTCCGAAGTAAGGATTATGCTCTGTCCTTAATCAAGCAGAACTCGTGGGTATAGTGGATTAAACATTACCGTCAACTCTGACTCAGAGTATAACGTGGATCTGCACAATCGAATATTTTGATTGCGAGAGCGTTTGGCTTTTCCGCTGGACTGAGGTGGAAGCGAGTATAAGTCTGCGTGCGATCGAATTCGCGTATTTCATTTTCTGTTATTAATAATAATTTTTATTTTTCAGGCGTCCGCCGGGGAATTCACTCTCGCGGGATCCAGTCGGGAATATAGAATATATTTTATTTTTATTTTTGTACATACGTTAGAATTAATAGATTTATTTTTATTTTAACCTGTGTTTTACTGAGTCTGTCGTCTCGAAAGAGCTAACCGTCACAGTCTTTGCATTGTGTCGCTCTTTGTGATTTAGGGATCATTATAAAGGTTGAACAAAGCCAATCCGTTGGAATGTGGCCGGTGTTATATATGGCATTGAAAATTGTTACCAGCATGTCGATGTTATCATCTTCCAACAGTTTTATGGCTTCTGTAGTAATTCCATATGGTTCAGAGGCCGTGTCTAGTTTTGCTACTTTGAATGCAACATTACCGAAGGAGCTTTCTACGAGGACAGACCTGCGCATACCATTCTACATTTTCCGGTTGATCCTGGTTTTTCTATAGACGAACGTCCCCATAATCCTATATACATATCAGTAAGCAACAGCATACGTAAAATTACCAAAATTGCCGTTAGTGATTTAGAGCGATTTGATATTAGAGCCGGATTTTATTAAAAATTCGTACAAGTCTTCGACAAAAATTAGAGAAGTAGAAATTAGGATGGGAAAACTTCATCATTTATTGAAAGACGACGAAACCGATGAAGATATACAAGAATATATTTAGATATAAGAAGATATTTATATTAATAGACAAGATACTTCAGGCTGCGGAGATAAAAGAAACGTCAGCAAAGGCGCTGAAAACATTACATGATACTCTCCACGAATGCTTAGAAGCCATTAGTGGACTAGGTATAATGACAGAGTCCTGGAGCCCTCTTATAGCAAGGATAAATATGTTAAAGTGGGACACAGAAACCTGGAGATTATATGAAACGTCAATTCAAGACAGTAGGGACATTCCGACATATAAGTCAACACAGGAATTCCTACAAAGAAGATTCCAGACATTGGAGATGTTGGAAACAGAAAGGAAAGGAACAGATCATAGACAACAGGTTAAGAAGAAGATAACCTGTGTGGTGTGTCATGAAGAACATAAACTGTTGAAATGTACAACGTTTCTACGTCAACAAGTACGTGAAAGAAACAAAATCGTAAAGGAAAAGCAATGGTGCGGTAGATGCTTACTACACAAAAGGAAAGTACCATGGTATTCCTATCATAGATGTGCAGAATGTGGTGGACAGCACCATTCATTACTACACTTGTCAGAAGGCCACAACATAGACAAAATTTTAGTGGGTGCCAATATGATAACAGAAGGATTTCTGAAAACAGAAGGCCACAAAATAGACCAAATTCTAGTGGGTCAGGTCAGTATGATAACAGAAGGATTTCTGAGAACAGAAGGCCACAAAATAGACCAAATTCTAGTGGGTCAGGTCAGTATGATAATAGAAGGATTTCTGAAAACAGAAGGCCACAAAAAAGAATAAATTTTAGTGGGTGCCAGTATGATAACAGAAGGAATTCTGAAAACAAAAGGCCACAAAATAGACAGAGTTCTAGTGGGTGCTAGTATGATAACAGAAGGATTTCTGAAAACAGAAGGCCACAAAATAGAATAAATTTTAGTGGATGCCAGTATGATAACAGAAGGATTTCTGAAAACAGAAGGCCACAAAATAGAATAAATTTTAGTGGGTGCCAGTATGATAACAGAAGGAATTCTGAAAACAGAAGGCCACAAAATAGAGTTAGAAGAAGTAGATCAAAGCAATACTCTTTCAGTAGAAGAAAAACAGTGTGAAGGATATTATAAAAGAACAGTAAAAAGGGATAATGAAGGAAGATTTGAAGTTAAAATACCCGTCAATTCTAATAGAAGCATATTAGGGGGACTCAGAACAGCAAGCATATGCGAGACTGCTGCAATTAGAGAAGAAATTTCAAAGAGACACAAACCTAGAAAAAAAAAGAGGTAGTGTTATGCGCTCGTTGTTGGTCCCAAGGAATCTACTTGCAGTAGATTACAATAACTTACACTAATTTTAAGTGACATATGAAATTAAAGGAAGGTGGTCAGATATATTCGAAACTCCAAGAGAGCCAGAAAACAAAGGCATCAAGGTTCTTGCACCCAACCTCATCCAGCGCCTCGAAGACATACTTTATCACAACCAAATTTAAGTAGTACTTTAAAGAAAGCCCCTCCTAGATCAGTTTCACTTAATGAGCTTAGATTTGAATTAGATAGTTTAGCTGAAACATAAATTCTAAATAATCAGATTATGGGTAGCACTGCTGGGGTGAGATAATAATTCAAAAACCGAGTGAATTAGTGTTATGATTATTGTTATATTATTATTTTATATTTCATATGTTTTAAATATTTTTATTGGTCGTCTGTTTGTTTTTATATAGTGGCCAATATGTTCAATCACTCTTCATCATCATCATCAATCACTGTTCAATTAACCCCTTAATTTGTAATCTCACATTATTCTTAACTTCTTAATCTATTATAGTTTCACCGTATATAAGTGACACTGTGAAATTGATATCGAGTAATATTTTAATAATTAAAGTCCATTCACCTGTTTTTGAATTGTCGAATAATATATTTTTTCTAATTGAACTTCCTAAGTATTGCAATGATGGCCTAGATTAAATTGTAATGTAAGCTAATAGTGCAAAGTTAGTATGATATGATAGGAAGCAGTAACCTCTGTGCTTAGGTATGAAATATTTGTGAGATTATAAATTAGGGATTTGAGCTCATGTGAGCGCAGTCTACTACAGTCAATCATAAGTAGTTATCTAACGAACATCATATTGTGTAATTACCAGTAGCTGTCAATAAATCAACACTTTTACTCCACAACTTCAACTTTTATTATACCTATCATCGTCGATCGACAAGAAGCGAACAAAGGGGCATTTACAAATCGATTCGAACCTCAAATCCAAGTTCGAAACTTTCCAGTAGTCGATCAAGAATTAAGACCCGTCAACTTTAGAGTAGAGAAAAGTACGCTGAATTTGGATTTTAAGGAAACGATAAAGATGGGTTTAATTATAAAACAAAATTCTACACATCAATATCCGTTAATCTCATGCAAATCCTACAAGCGACGTGACGTGTCTGCTGTCAATAAAGCTTATCTTGTTTCCATTGGATTAAAGTTGAAGGATGTCAAAGCGTCAAAACATTCGACTACAGGTTCAGGAACCTCAACCACCTATTTTCGACATTTACCAAAAACCTCTGTTTGACGATACTATTAGAAAAGAAGAATTTCTGACATATACCCCTTACATCAATTCATTTAATAGTAGCGACGTTGTCGAGTTTACCATAAATCAATCAGATGCATTTTTTGCGATAAACGAAACACTTTTGGAAATTAAGGGAAGTATAAAGAAGTGGGTAATAGAACTGTTTCTCTTGCACCGGATGTTGGAGCCTTCTTGTTTGATACATGTACATATATCCAAAATTCACACGACATGGAAATAGTTAGAGATCCAGGCGTAATTAGCACTATTCGCAGTTTGTTATGTTATACTCCTGAAGATTCCAAGTTTCTCAGTACTGCAGGATGGAACTATCCGAATAATCTACATTTATCTGAAGACAGCTTTAGTTTACTGATTCCGATAAAACATATTTTCAACATTTTCAACGATTACAGTAAACTAACCTATGGCCATCAAGTGTTTCGATTTGTTCGAACACGTAATGATAGAGACTGTATTTTAGTGGAAGAACCTAATGCCACAACAACAACAGTATCTCTAACTGTTAATAGCATGGAACTCAAGGTCAAGCATGTCTTTCCCAATGATGATGTGAAAATTGAGTTAATAACTCCAATTAAGAATAATACGCCGATAACTATACCTTTCCGTAAATGGGAGCTCAATGAACTACCTTCACTTACGGCAGGATCTCGACGTGAGATATGGAGTGTAAAGACAACTTCAGCTATTGAACGTCCACGCTATGTCATTGCAAATGTGATGACATTCACGCCAATCCAACGTTATTCGATCACATTAGAATGTCATGCATACGAGTGGTTATTAATGGGGAATATTGGCCTAACGAGAGAATGCAATTAGATTTTAATAAAAATGATTATGCTATAGCTCACTACAACTATACAGAATTCTTTCCCAGTTATACTCATTCCACAAAAAAACATCCCATCTTGGATTATCAGGCTTTTAAAAAATATTCCTTGTTTACGTTCGACTGCTCCAAACAGGATGATACTTCATTTAGATCAAAAACTGTTGTCAAAAATATCATTTAAAAATATTAAATAAGTTGAATGAAATGTTAGTAGCAGACAAACAGTCATCGTGAGAATAGCGTTCGTAGACATTCAGGGATTCACCGCAGATGGGTGGTTTGTACCCAAAGAGCTTACCATTGATATTGGACATAAACGATGTATTTACGTCTCCACAACCGTTTGCTAAATTAAGTAATCAAAATAAGAAGACTGCTGCATACTTGGAGAAAAACGTTCATGGTCTTCGATATTCTAATGGAGATGTTCAATATTCCAAAATGAATGAAATTCTGGAATATAAGTTGTTGTATGCAGCTGACTACACATTTACGTTCACAGAGAACAGAAAGTGGAATTTTTACAAAAAAAAATGCCATATTTTTGGAGTTTTTTCCATCATTATTGACGTCTGCAAATTTGATGGTACACCTTGCACTACTGGAAATTTTATTCATAATGCCAACAATTGCCACGCCACTGCATTATTTTCATGCACCGAAAGAAATGTGGATCACCTCTGCCAATGGTTTTGTGAAAAGATATTACCTATGTAAATTAGACTTTTTAAAATAAAAGATTAATCGTTTTATTAAAAAACACAGTCTTCCTTTTTTACATATTTACTTTAATGCACATTTGCGATTTACAAAAAAATTTATAATAATATTAATCGTTAGAAATACATTTATTACTAATACGATAGTTAAAAGTATAATCGATGAACCATATTGCCCGATGACATCATTATTAGTTTTGTACCATTTCGAATCACTTTCGCTGTTATTTGGGGATATTAGGATGATCTTGTAGAATGCTCCTCCTGACTTTGGTATCCTTTTAAAAAATACTGGAAGTTGTCCATAATTCACCACATCATGATCCATTAGAGCCCATTCAGTTCGATCAATCAGGTTTTACATCGTTAAAACATATCGCCAGGTTCTTAACATTGTTTGGAACCTTTGTATAAAGGATATTGTTAACAATAGCTGTGAGGATGATGAACGAAGTTGTTAGTTGAGGCATCGTCGGTTGAATTCTTTTTAACGGGTATTGTGTTTTTGGTAGTTTTCTAGTAGACAAATGAAAATCAGCAAATCGTTTTTAGAGTGCGGTTCTATCTTCGTACCACTGAATATCCGCTTTTAACTTTTGTATTTTTTCGTAAAACTCTTTTAATCTGCACTCTATGGAAGACATTGATGAAATAAAGCACGTTTAACGTAAAGAATATATATATATATATATATATATATATATATATATATATAATTTTATATTTGTTTGAAATTTTGTATATAATATAGTAATTATATAAGAGTATTTCACAATTTAAATATTTTTTAAATAAAAATTGTAAACTGTAACGCCTTCTCGTGTAGACTAGCATCACCATCACGTTCAGCATGATCGTAAACTGTACCGTCACCTACGTCACACGTTCTCTCTTGCACGCACCCATTGATTTTCCATGACGCCACACGTCCTCTCTCGCACTCATTAATTTCCCGATCCCGCATAGAACCGGCCTATCTAATCTACTTGTGACTTATGTTGTATCAAACTTTCTTGAGCTGGTTTCAGTAATGTGTTTTTTTATATTATACCACTTTTATTTACGTCCGTAATTTGTTTGTTGTCAGTTAGCGTTTTTTGCATATTAACATTCACATTATTTTTTAATTCCTTTTTTATGTCTTTTTTTCGTTTTTCCGTTCCGTTCCGTTTTTGATTGTTGTTTTCTGAGTTCAATTCTTTTTAATTTTATTTTCACGTCAGCAACTAACGCATTGTGGTCTGAGTTAACATTTGCTCCAGAATAAGTTTTAACTGAGGTTATAGAGTTTTTATATCTACTATTTACGAGTATAAAGTCTATCTGGTTTCTGACAATGTAATTTTCTGTATGGGAAGGTATCTAGGTATCTAGGAAAAGTTAAAAGAAGAGGGCCGAGAAGTAGTTGGAAGGTGAGAAGACCAAGATAAAGATTCTTCTAAACGTTTACACTTCTTAGTGATATCAGCTATACTATTGATCTCTACAATGGCCAACTGCTGATGATAAAATGGCAATAGATATTTCAGGATGATCTTAATCTTTGCAGAATCTCTCAGAGGTGTTTCAAGGCGACTACACATACCTAAAATATTATTTATGAACATCGTAACAGACGATTTATGAACATCGTAACAGAATTAAATTTTATTTGTAGGCCTTTGTGAATATAAAATAGTTGGAAAAGATTAAAAGTGATTTACATAAATTGTTTAGTTTAGAGAAAGAATATAGAAAGTTGTTTTCGATTCTTGATATAGGGTAATTCCAAATTAGTCGGTATTACTAGTAATTTTATTGCCAAGCGAGTGTAACGAGTCCGTCACTTCAATAATTCTTTAATCACTTTTAAATAAAATTTTTAAATCCATATTCCATTAATATTTTAATTTTTAAGTTGGTATTAAACAGCGACTTCAAGCAGCCGTTTTGGCAGACATGCTTATCCGACTAACAATTAACAATTAGCGCTTACTCTGGTTTGAAATTCGGTGAAGACAAGGTTAACTAAAAAGTAGGCGGCTGGGAGAAGTGCTAAATTTGTAAAGAATATTAGTTTTTTGGGGAAGAAGAAGATGGAAAAGTTTTAGTTTGTTTTTGTAGTTTGTACCGTTTGATTTATAGCCACTCTTAGCCGGTAAGTGGATTTAATAATCCATGATCCAATGATCCATAAAAAGTATAAAAACCATCAGCCATTAGTAAAAGAAGAAATAATAATCAAATTTACCTCTAAAATCTAAAAAAATGACATAAAAAACTCATTGTCTCCAAGTAAGAGATGTAGTGCTTTCAAATCCTCCCCCTTTTTAAATTTAATGTCTGTTTCGCCCCCCCCCCTTTTTTAAGTGTTTTCTGTATGTTTTCTGTGTGTCTTAAAGTGTCCTCAATTTTAATTTTTAATTTTTTAACTTTAATTATTGGACATTACAACCATTTGCCACATATTACAACAGAACTTTATCAAAGAAATTTGATAATTACAAGTTAATAGAATTGCACACCCACACAATTATTTGTACATCTAATCTCATTCATTGTCTCACAACAGTCACCTTCAAAAATAAAATCTCAATAAATAACACATATTTCATAAATATATCTCTAGAATAAATATAAATAACTTTTAAATAACTCAATGGTATAGAACATTACTTTCATCAAACAAACAATTACATTACACCTATCTCTACTTCATTGGATAAAATCTGTCTCCTCAAGAACTTCCCCGTTTACTGTCAAACAATAGTAGACTTGAGTTCTAAAATCAACAATACAGGATAGTTTGAACCATGTTCTTTCAACCATCAATTAATAGAGTACCGGCATGTAAGTAATGTTTTATTTATTTGTTCATTTATTAATTCATTACAGTTTAATAGACTATTTTACCAATTTGTGGGTCTTACCTTGTCTGCTTAAACATTTTATTCTTTTGAAAAACCACAGACATGTAATATTGGCATAATTACTGTAATTTATATAATTTATATCATCTATCTTGGTTTATCTTTATTAGACAACACCCTAATATGGGTTTATTATTTCAGCATTTATTTAACTTTGTATCGAGACCTGAAGATGCTTTGCATATTGTAGAAAGCGAAACCGGTCGTCTGGATAGTTAAATGAAATTGATTGTGAGTAAGTCTAATTTATTATTTCTTTTACCTTTTGAAATGGACTCACACAAGCAACACATTCATGATTTTAAAAGTCCTAGTATTTACTGGTATGTGTTGTGTAAATGTTATACAGTGTAGGTGCCATTACGGTACCCCAAAGGAGACCGTTTTTCTACGTTCTCCATCTTCATCTTCTATTCTTACCATTGAGTGATACGGAAAATCTCTTGTTGTGTAGGCATACGCGGATAATACAAGTGAGTTTATTACCTAAGGGGATATCACATAGATTTTGGAGAAATGTCCTTTAATTTAAGGTGTCGTAAGCAGAATTAAGATTGACAAATACCATTTCTCATGTCTGATATTTTTCATATCCGTCTTCGCTGTGTTGGGCAAGACTTAGTATATGTGACGAACATGATCTACCCTGTCATATATAGCCACTTTTATCTTTAAATTTAAGTTTTTCTTCTATTATCGGTTTATATTAAGGATCATATGCAGAAGTATTTTGTATAGCTGAAAAAATAAATAGATATATTGGCCGATAGCTTTTGTGGTCGTTGGTGTTTTTGTCAGGTTTAAGCAAGGCAACAACTTTGTCTTTGCTTTGCTTGTCTACACACTTTGGATATTAGCCATTGTATTTTTTTGTCCAAATTTTATAATTAGTTTTGTGTTTAGATCCTCAGTCAGGAGCCGTAATATTGTTCATAATATACGGGGAGAGTGGATCCAAACTCAACATCGTTGAAAGATTTCCTCAGCTAACTGGTTTAGTCCTCTCTCATTTTAAGTTTTTTTTTGCTTCTTTGCCGGCATTTATTATGTTTATTTCGTTATTTTCAGTGATCAGCTGAATACCAAATACCCTAGGTTTGTCGCTCTATTTGCTTCCTGCAGTAGAAATACGTCACATTTGTGTTGAGCGCATATGTCTGATAAGCTTAAGTAAAGTAGAGTGTCTTTATCTGTAGATCTGTCCTTAATATTTATAGACAGAATTAGAATAGTTGGTCCTAAAAAGGACCGATTTGACAAAAATCATATTAAACTTGTGATTGAAGAATTAACCGAATAAATAATGATTCATTACCCAGAGTACGCTCGATTGCGGTGGTCTTATTGTTACTTCAAATTTCGTGAAGGCTTCTACTTTGAACTCCATAAAATGACTAATCTTTTACTTTTCAATAAAAATTTAAATTTTACATACTGTTACTTTTAGACGATATTTCGAGTCAGATTTGTTTAGTAATAACTGTACTTAATATATAGTCTCTTTGTGAAAAGTAAATGAGCTTGTAATATCGGTTTACAACTCATATATGAATAATAAGGAAATAAACAGGTTAAAATATGACAACAAATTGCTATATAACAGTACGAGACAATATTCATATGCTGTGGAAAAATCATCATATTTGGGTTACATTGATATTTATGTGGCAATCAGCTGTAAAAGTCATTGTCTTTTTTCCTGTCATATCATATTTTAGCATATCATATTTTGAGTGAAATTGATCCTAAATTCGTCTAATAATATTAAGTTTTTAAAACAGCTGTGTTTTTATGCTCATTCGTTCACCTTTTGTAAAGCAGTCTGTGTAAATATAAGGGATTTATATAATCTTTTCATTTCGTAATCTTTTCGTTTCGTAATCTTTTCGTTTCGTAATCTTTTCGTTTCATAATTATAGTTCTCTTGCTTTTATTTTCTATGGTAATATATATACATACCCAATTCAAAAGGGGGAAAGCCAGCGAGTTCTAAATTGAACATAAACATTATTCTCTCTTTCTCCCTATATGTTATATAAAGATCATCGTCATCGTATAGTCAGAACGCAACAAGATTCTATTCCTCTTTTTGTCTCCTCATTCCTATTGAAAATACAGCCACGTAAATGACGATTTTAAAATTTATGTCAATATTTCTGAAGTGCCTTTCCTAGGACAATTTTTTTTTAGCCTATTTCGTTTGATTACATGTAATTGATTTGATAGTCCACAACAGATAAGTATTGATTGTAGGTAGGATAGCAGGTGTTGATAAATATGATGGGTCGGTAGATAGTCTCATTATTCCTAAATCTGACCATATGTTACCTCCCCCTTCATTTGTGGAAATCCTAAGGGTATTTTTTCTCTTGGGGCATCCTCCCAATTTAACTTGGCAATGCAGTTATTATAGAGTCTTTGGATAAAGCCAGCGCAACTTTAGAATTGAGATTAAGTTTCTTGTACGACGTTGCTATCTTTATATATGTGTTTGACCTTGGAATTAGTTCTGTTCGGTATTGGTTAGTACTCTGACCTCTGCAAGTCGGAAAATACCTCTGATGGCTTTTCTAGCAATCCTGATCTAATTAATACGTTCTCGTCACGTATCCTCACATTAGCACTGGTTTGATCACTATTTTATATATCCTGATTTTAGAGATTCGAATTAGACTTCTGGATTTAAAAGAAGGTTATATATACATATACATCAGTTAGCTACCTGAATATTCCCTTTTATTTTTTATGTAAAAACATTACCTACGACATCTAAGACGCTGCAATTTTTCACAATTATATGGCTTTATTGTTCCGTTATGCCCTACTCTAGATCCTCTCCTTTTTGTATGTTAAAGAACATTTATTGATTTTCTCATTAGTGACTATTAGACCGCTTTTTTTTGCTGCTACTAGCATTCTTTTATAGCATTCTATTATTTAATTTATGGATTAAATCCGAATAGCAAATAGATATTCTTCACTTTCTCGGAGAAATAATATTCTATTACACAAAATCCTATTAAATTGTATTCACTTATAAGGAGCAGCAGCAATATCAGTACCATAATAAGGCGTATAGTTCTGGACTGACTAATTGTTGGATAATGAGAAGCATGAGTGTAGCAGTTTGAATGTTTTCGGAACTGCTACCTGGTATTGGGGAGCAGAATTATCATTACCGAGTTAATGCATATAGGAATTGTTACTTGAACTTTATTATTATTAAACAACACTATATTTCCTAGTAAAATAATCATGAATTTACAGTAAGAAAAATTTTTGAACGTTGGTTATGAAAACATCATGTACATACCACTGGGTTCACTATGTCGATATCCAGCAAAATCCTTGTAATAATGATACGGGAAACCAAAGATGAAAATATGCTCCAAGAAACTCTGTGTTATAAAACAGTCGAATAAAATACATATTCTCGATTCAAATAGTCAAAAAATTAATGAACAGCTTACTAAAATAGAAATAACGCCTATTTAACATGTAATCCATTAACGGCCCAAGGGGCAAAGCACTCCTAGCATATGCTAATGATATCGATCTCATAACTCTAATAAGAAACTCTGCCGTCCACAAACTTCAATAAAGTGAAGAGAGCACGAAAAATGTTTCACTTAAAATCAACGAAATGAAAATCAAATGCAAGCGAATCAACAGAAGAGACCAATTCAATAAATCTAGATAAAATATTAAAGTTAACAACTACAATTTCGACAATATGGAACACTTTAAATATCTTAGATAAATAATCGTGGTTAATAATAATGCCACTAAAGAATCACAGAGCATAATTCAAACTTTAGACCTATTTTTTATTTTATTTATTTATTATTTTATTTATTTAGAAGAACTACGAATATATGAAAGAAAAATAATAAGAAAAATGTTTTAACCCCATTATCATATCGCTTACCAATCCGTATAGAATAAGAACATTTACTGAATAAAGAAAGCTCTTATAACGATATTGTTCAGGAAAATAAATCGCTTAAGGTAGATCGGACACATGCATAGACGTCAAGATGTCAAACTTGTAAAACTGGTATGGAAGGAAGTTAGCACAGAAGAATGCCACTTGGGCGTCTCAGTATGCAATGGAGAGAAAACATCCAATCATATCTCAAAAAATTAACATTTCGTTTGATTACAGATTCGTGGAAAATCGATTAACTTGGAGAAAAGTTAGCGAAGACTCACCCAATGTTGTAGCGCTACGTAACGATGATGATAAAGAGAAAGAAGAAACAGTGACAAAAAGCAACAAAAATGGACTAATGGAGCAAAGCTGCTTCAAAATCTTGATTGGAAGGGATTAAAATAAAAGTATAAGAAATACAATGGATGATTGATTGATTCGAGAAACTTGAGACTTGAGAAAGGCACTCTGCCGAAACATCTGTTGTGATAAGATATAATTAATTTTGTGGAAATTTTGAAAACAAAGTTTTCAGTGTTTTATTGTTAAATAAAATGGAATTAACATACGACATTATATACACTATAATAACTAGACAACTTATATGATACGGACATACAAATTCCAAACTAAATAAATCCCAAACTGATACACCCAAACCTACAAACTATCGATGTTTATATGAAAGATGAAACCGTATGACACATGATCGTGCAATGTCGCGGTGTCTTCACAACTTTATAAATCTCTTTTAAAAGAATATTGACACCTACACATTATCACATAATTGTGAACGGTATATTACCTAAATACTAAGAAGTTTTCATTTTAATCTAAGAATATGTTTTATAATTTACGGTAGATTTAATGTATTTAAAATTTTACAGGATCCGATATCGTAATAAGAAGTAAAATTTTACTACAAGGCCATGGAAACGTGTTAAATTTTACTTTAGATATTTTTTTATGAATATAATAAACAAAAATATAGTAAGCTTTATTTTCTTATTGAGCCGTATTTTATAAATACGGCACAATATAATGAAGGCAATATTGAAGGTTGGCGATTACTTTTTTAAACTCTTACCTATCTTTTGCAACGTGAAATATTTGTCCAACACTGAGGTTAGTCCAATCTCTAATATTTCTCAGCCAGATTTTTTCATTCTTTCCAAGACTTTTCTTCTTTCTACAATTCCTTGCATGATGAGTCGTAGAAGAGAGTATTTATCGTTTCATTCCGAGGTATTTCAATTTTGACCATTATTTCCTCTTTTATGTCGACCTTCTCTAACGGTTTACCTTCCAATGTTAGATGTATGTTGTCAACAGATGTATGTTGATTTAATGTTGTTAATAATCAAATGACATTTATGACTTTTATTAAATTTTGATAATCGTTACGAATCAAATCTTCTAGTGACATTTATTCTTTTAATTTTTACTTCTCGTTTAATGTCTATATTTGTTAGTTATTTTTAGAGTAAATATATGATGACTAAAAACGAATTGATCAAGAGTAGTGAATCGATGTCAAGAGCCGCTATTCTATGCAGTTACCATTCATGACGCCATCTTGTGGCGCTAGTTCCGTGACTCTCACCTCAGCATTTTACTGTAGAGGGAAAAGATTAGATTTTTAACTGCTTCTTACCATAGTGTTAGAACACAAAAGTAGTCATACTCTACTGCATTTTTCCATGGGGGTTCTATTTATTAACTGTGTGATTGTATCTCGTATTTCAGTTCGTACGATTTGTGTTGATTAATTTAATAATATTTCTTAAGTT
This sequence comes from Diabrotica undecimpunctata, assembly GCF_040954645.1. Lineage (NCBI taxonomy): Eukaryota > Metazoa > Arthropoda > Insecta > Coleoptera > Chrysomelidae > Diabrotica > Diabrotica undecimpunctata. The sequence continues at coordinate 73,768,278 of NC_092811.1, read as the reverse complement.
ACAAGTTTATTCTCAATTTCTGTTGTTCCGTTTATTTATCTGTGATATATTATTCATTCTTCTCTAGGGATGTACTTAATCTCTATCAATTCTTTGATTTGGTTTTTGCTCTCTTTCACATCTCTTTCAAACCCTCCGGCGGTCTACATTTTATATAAGCATTTTGTTTTTCTTACCATTTTACTTTTACCTCTTTCAATAAACTGTCTTTATTTTTCTTTCTCATAGAGCCTCTTTTATTTCTGTTTTTATGTTGGTATTATAATTTTTCAAATTAATATGACATTGTTTCCACTTGATTCTTTTATTTCAGTTATTGCTTTAGCCTAATTTGATAGATTTTTTCCTTCAAATCATCAAAATTTCATGGTTTGTTTATGTTTCTTTATAATTGAATTAATTTTTGTCCACGGTTAATTTTTCCTGTTTAATACTTGTTTGTAACGAAAATTTTTGTTTGACAAAATGTAGTATATCATTGATTTGTGTCCGCTTGATAAAAGTATACTTTCATTGAGCTTGGTTACTAAAATATGTTATTATAATTAATATATAATATTATATAATAATATTATATAATAATTGTGTATTCATTTTATGCGCACACATTTTTAAGGGTTCTCCATTTTTATTTTTATTTTTAGTACTTTCACAGATTTACCACAGTATAAATAACAACCTATACTGTGGATTTACTTCGTGCCTATGCCGTTGACAAATCTTTTATTTATATCTTTCATAATGATTCATGCACATGTTGTTTTTATTGCCACCATCTTTTCAAGATCTTCATAATACTGAACTTTGAGTTTTATTGGTTTACTTGGTTTTTCGATAGGGGCCAGATGTACTCGGACATTTAAAAAAGTAAATGGTTTGTGGTTAATTTTACAAATTCAAGGAAAATTAAACTGTTTTAAATATTTCCATTCTGTGAAACAGCAGTTTCATATAAATAATATTAATATTTGTTTTTAAATATTTAAATTCATACTTACGTATATTTCAACCATGGTATATAATGATTATCGCATGGAAAATATTAAAATTTGATACCCTATCCTGTGCTTTATTTTTATTATCCTTTGTTGTATTGGCGCATCTAGACATACAGCAACACATTTTGATTGTTGAACAAATTAGAAAATAAAAATACTTTTCGTGGTGTGATACTTGTCACCTAACCTTGCACAAAATCTTATACAAATAGTGGTAAAAGTTTCCTATAAAGACCAGCAGACGGTACAAGCATCGCCGCGCTATAGCATAATATCTACATACATACATATGATGAAAGAAAAAGTGGAAGTTAAGAAGAATGTGAAGGTGTATGGCAATTTCAGGTAAAATCCTTTAGGGATCCTAATAAATTATATAATGTAAGTATAAGACAACTGTGTGAAAATGAGTGTAAGACATTGTTTTGTAGAGTGTGTAAAATTTGTATTATGTATATATATATATATATATATATATATATATATATATATATATATATATATATATATATATATATATATATATATATATATATATATATATATATATATATATATATATATATAAAATATGTGGTGAGGAATACCCTGTGTAAGCATATGCACTTGGTAAAGAATGTATGAGGAGCGTGTGGGTACTAACTCTGTTTTAGATGATGCTACAAGGTGTTTGGGAGAAAATTCAATTATCAAATCAAGTCATGAGGAGGAAATTAATAAATTTATCACAAAGAAGCTGGAACAGAGAAATGTGATCCAGGAAAACACCATCCAACAACGTCTTCAAGACATACAACACTTGAAAAATGTCATGGACAGCTTAGTTGACTTAGACGATGAAAGTTATACACAATTAAAAGAAAAATTTATGACAGATGTTGAAGAAGCAAAGCGTAAGGCAAAGGAAAAATTTCAGGAAGCCTCTAAGGATATTACAAAGAAGCGAAAAATGGAAAATTAAGTCTGAATTTTAAATCATGTTAAGTAATGATTTTATTTGTAGACTTTTATATTAGAGTTGTATTTTGAAATCGGAATGTACTGGGTCCTACGCGGGGTTTAGAGGGGCTTTACCTTCGCCATTGCACCAATAAGGCCCCCCTCAAAGAATAAATTTTAAACATAACTATTTAGTGTTTTATTTGATTTTCAATATTTATTTCCAGTAAATATTTGCTTAATTTTGTTCAAAAAATTTTTCACCTCTTGGTGAAATCTAACACAATTTAGTTCAACTTTCTAGAAAGAAAATTAGATAAAAGTCAATTTAGATATATATATATATATATATATATATATATATATATATATATATATATATATATATATATATATTAAATGGCCAAATATATGGCCTAGGAGGACAAATTCGTTAAACTTCCCGTGCTCGAATCAGTATCAATAAAGTGTTATGATCATTTCGGCCTAGCCCAGCCTCATCAGACACTTTGGGCTGATACAAATTCACACTCGGAAAGTCCAACGAATGTCTCCCAAAACTCCACTACAACAGTAGTTAGCTACAAAGGCGCCACCTGCTTTGGCGGCCGTGAAATTTAATAAAGCGATAGCGGCTTTCGCTAAAAGATTATATCTTTTACATATATATATATATATATATATATATATATATATATATATATATATATATATATATATATATATATAACGCAAGTTTTTGACAATAGCAATTTTTATTATAAAACAGCTAATGGAAAAATTTAAAGTGAAAAGGAAAGACTACATAATTTTTATTAAACTTGAGATGGCATATGCCTACAAAAAAAATTAAAACAATAATACCTACATATTTAATAAAAAAAACAGCACTAGGATATCATACAATCAGCTTATTCCTAAAATATGTAGTACTAGTACTCCAGTTACTATCGAAGGTGTGGGATGTGCATACTGGGATAACAATAATAAAAACAGTAAAATGTTTAAACTCAATTCCATCATGAGTATATACACAGCTGAATTAATATCGATAGTGGAAGCACTAAAATATTTATCTAATATAAATCATTCAAACTTTATAATTGAACACACAAGGTGTCATGTAACAATTTTTTCAAAAATTGTCAAAAATGTTCCCTAAATATAGGTACTGTATTTTCATTCCGTAAGGGTTTTGTGCATGTATTTTAAACAATTAATGAGATTTCTAAAAGATAAAGGTGTCATGTGTCATACTAGGGTGCCTTCTGTAGTGAATAAAGGTGACAAGGTAACATGACACCTTCATCCACGAGAAAAAATTTACTTTTGATTTAGGTGCCACCCAACTTGACACCTTAATTTGAGGTTGTTACATTTTTATTTCACGAAAGTGATAGGAGTTTGTCTTGCTTTGTGTAGTTTTTATAGTTTAAAATGAGGTCAAAATGGCCCAGAGGATCATTGCTATGTTCCTTAGTAAAACTGCAAACAGAAACGTGTTTGCAACAAAAAGGTAGGTAAAATTATTAGTTTTTTAATTAAATGCAGAATGTTGAGGTTATGCAACAATACTAAAAAAGAAATAATATTAAATCAAATCAATAAAACTAGTAACAAGTGTACATTTAAGAGTTAAGTTTTAAAGCAAGTTAAATTTCTCTATTAATAGTCTAGTAACTAGTTAACTTGTGTTTAATATTGCAGATTCTAATTAAGCAAAACATTGTGACGTTGTTGCTAAAACCAACATTTTCTTTAATAGCTTTTAAAATGAATGCAGTTAGGCTACTATTGCGCTGCTCGATACTGTTGCTATATTTTATTAATATTAAAAATACATTTGTAGATACTGCTGATCAGCCTGGAACAAGCAACGAAATTGTAGAAGAAAGGTCAAATACATCTAATCTAAACGGTACTGGCGGAGTTACGTCTGACGAAAACGGTAAGTAAACTATACTAATATTGCAAACTAGTTCATAAGGAATAGGGTTTCTTCTCATAGATAAAACGTTTGCATTTTGTTTTAGATGACGTGTATGCAGTATTTGACGACTCTCTATATGATAGAGACATAAACTCTGGTAGTGAGTATAACCCTGAAAGCAGTGGAACCTCATCATCAAACGAATCAGATAACGAAACTTTCACTCACATTACTGCAGATAGTTCGTTTCAACAAAGGACTGTAGACCACATTTTTGAATAAAAAAGAGAAATCGTTAAAAGGAAAGTATTTGAATTAAAAGAAAAAACGTCAAAAATTCGTCCGAGAAATCCTGACGGATGGAAAAAAAAAAGAAAAGCGGCAATTGCTAGAGAGAGGGGAGAAGAATATAGCTCTCAAACGGGAAAGATTGTGGCAAAGAAGGAAGCTAATACAGGACTATTATGTAAAGAGAAATGTCGACTCAACTGTCATGTTAAATTTGACACAGAAGCGAGGAAGGCTATTTTACAAAAATATTATTCACTGGATTGCAATGCAAAAAATGCTTTGTTATTTAAAAGCCTAGTTATAAAACCAGTTGCGCGACATAGGACAAACATTAAAAAAGCAAAGACGTACTCTTTTACTTACTCAGTAACTTTCAATAAGAAAACTGAAGTAATTTGTCGAGATGCATTGTGTTCCCTTTACCAAATTGGCAGAAAAAAGATTAAACTTCTTCAACAAACGTTAAAAAAGGGACTAATTGCTCCATCGCCTGATAGCAGGGGTCGCCATACAAATCGGCCTCATAAGTTAAAGGAAGAAGTAGTGACGTTTATTGTAGAACACATTAAAAAATTTCCAGCAGAACAGTCCCATTACTCGCGTAACAAAAATGGACACAAAAAATATCTCTCACCTCTCTTGAATGTTACACAGATGTACAAGATGTACTTAAAAGAGTGTGAGCAAAATTAACTGGATAAGGCATATAGAGTAACTCTTTCGTCTTACGTAAAAATATTTTTAACTAAATTTAACTTGTCCTTTGGGCAACCCAGAAGTGACACTTGTAGTGTCTGTGACTCGGGACAAAATACAGTAATTCACACAGAGAAGTACAAATTGGCATTTGATTCTCAAAAACTGGATCGAGAAAAACCAGCTATCCAACCTAACACCTGCTAAGTATATTACTATGGATCTTCAGCAAACAATGCCTCTTCCAAAACTGACAACAAATAAGGCGTTTTATTCGCGTCAAATGTGGTATTATAATTTTGGGATTCACTGCATAACTTCTGAGCAAGCACAACCATTTTTCTTTAATTGGACGGAAAATATGGCCAATCGAGGCCGTCTTGAAGTGGCTAGTTGCTTGATTAGATTTTGTCAATTGCTCAAAGAAAGCCAAAAAAATATTGATCACCTTATTATCTGGTCAGACTCGTGCGCAGGACAAATCAAAAACTTTACACTTATCAGTCTCTATCAGTTTTTGGTATTAAAGGGTATGTTTAGGGTTATCGACCATAAATTCCCTGAGGTGGGTCATTCATACCTCGATTTAGACTGAAATTTCGAATATAAAACAAATATGGAAAGTTGAAAACACCTATGTGCCTGAAAAATATAGTGATCTTATCAAGTCATCGAGCACTAAAAATAGTGTTGTTGTCAATATGGAAAATTACTTTTATGATTTTGAAGAGTTACCAGCAAAGTTACATCTGTTTAACAGGAAAACAAACCTGACAGGAGATAAAGTCAATTTTAGGGACGACATTAAGTGGATAAGAGTAGACGAAATTGGTAGCTACCTGTACAAAACTTCTGTAGATGAATTTTCACCTTTTCAAAAGGTAGACCTATTAATAATAAACGAAGATCACGTCACACTGAGACGAATTGAAGAAAAAAGGGGCAGTATTAGTTCCGAAAAAAGAAACAACTTGCGCGAGCAGCTTGCATTTGTGAAGGATGAATATAAGTGGTTTCACGAAAATATTATAGGAGATAGTCAAGAAAACACAAAGAAAATGAGAAAACCTAAATAGTCATTAGTAAATGTAGCATATAATTTTCTTTTACAATGTTCTGTTTTTGAAAATACAATATTTTTTGGTACATAGCCTCTTTTTTTATTTCCCACCTATACTACCAGCGTTTGATTTTTGCTGGATAAAGGTGTTATGTACATTCAAAGTCTATTTTTATCAAAATTAAAATGCCTTTTTAAAATTTTATAGTTACTTCAGAAAACTACAACCATACATACAAAAACACCTTGATGTAATTTTAAATCAGAAACAGAGCAAGAAAGTTCCAGTTAATAAACTTTAAACTCATTTTTCTGGAAATAATGATTTTAGTACATAACACCTTTATCCACTTGTGTCTTCAATTTATAGTGACAACAAAAGTGCTTTAAGTAAAATTGGTGCCATAAATCCTAAATCAAAAGTAAATTATGTTGAATTATATATAATAAATAAAATTAAAGAACTTCAGCAACAAGGCAAAACTGTTAGTTGGCATGAGTTAAAAGCCAGTGTGGAATAACTGGAAATGAGATAGTAGATGAATTGGCAAAAAACGCTGTGACACAAGGAGTATTAACTCATTATCTTTGTACGTCTAGAGACATAGAATGAGACACATTCAAAGAGCTTAAGAAGGAATGGAAAGAAAGATATATTGATGAGAATATAAATACAGGAAACCATTACAGAGCAATCAGAAACCATATTACGGATAAATCTTGCTTTGTTAAAATGGAGTCGACAAAGGATATGACAAGAACTATATGCAAAATGAGATTTAACCACTGTCTTACACCATCATAATTATTTAAAATGAAGCTAGCTGATAGTCCACAATGTACTTGTGGTCAGATGGGTAACCTACAACATAAAATTTTGGACTGTTCTCTTATTTCCAATAAGGTTAATAATTTTTTAAATTCACTGTATTCTTTGACTGATGTCCACCATCCCATTAATTTAAGTTATTTATTAACATTAGAAAACGATGAGTTTTTATATAGATTATTGTATAAACATGTTTTAGATATTAAACTCAATTTGTAATTGTAAATATAGAGTAAGTATTTCTTTGTAATTTGTTAGAAACAGAAATTAAAAAAAATTATAAAAAATAAAAAAAATATATAAGAAACAAATAAAAAAAAGGAACTTGGACAGTCCACAGTAAAGTAGCTATTGAATTAAGTAGATAGCTGCAGAACAGTTTACTGTGGAACTCTGAGGACCTCGTCACTTATTTTATATATAAATAACTAAAAGCACCTAATAGAAAAAAAAAGACTATTATATTAGAGCTCAATACTAGTAATAGATTTAGGATAAGATTGTATTGGAAACAATGACTAATGAAAAAATGAGTACAAATTGTAAGATTGGATTGGCAAATGGATTTAGTGTCCGCAGTCATTTAAACACAAACAAACAACAATACCCAACTTACATTTTAATAAACATGAAATCTGCCAAATTTTAAATTAATATACATCTACCGATAAATCACAGCAAATGTACCTTGTTATTTTCAATGTAGGAAAATTAAAGACATTTCAAATAAAACTGTAATAAGTCTGCTTAATCCTAAAATACGAATATTATCCTCTTCCTACCAATACCCCATTTTCAGTTCAATAAACATTAAACCCGCCAAATTTTAAATTCAGACACGCCCACCCACCGATCACAGTAAATGTACCTTGTAGTTTTTACAGTAGTCTTTAAAACAATACAGAGATTCACTTTCACGTATGGGTGTGGATCAAAGAAAATAAGACGATGTATGACATACAGAGATAAAGTACCTGAGAAAGGTAAGAAATAAAAAAAATCTAAAAGTAGAATCGATCTTAAAGTTCATACAAAAAAATAACTGAATTGGTGTAAAGGTTGAACATCATAAGGCCAGTCAAACATTTTTAAAACATTTGATGTTCCTGGCTGTTAGAGGCAGACAATGGATGTCTCTTTAACAGTGAAGAATTTAGTAAGTTTTGTGGATTGAATGTAATTCATATAGTTAATACACCAATATATAACTTAGACTCTAAGAAATGCATAGAAATAGTTTCTACGGCTAAATAGTATAATATATATAAATATTTATATAAATATATTATATTTATATAAATAATATAAAAAAAATATTACACGTAAAACAACTGTGTCAGTACACGAAAAATTAAGAAATTCCTTTGTTTATCATATAAGATGTTTAAACAAATTTAAGGACAAAACTTAACGACCATGTAGTCCAAGAAGAAGAGAAAACCTATTCAATTATTAATGTATTTAAACCAATATCAATCCATTTAATTAATTAATAATATTTAATACTAGGGTTTGGATAAAATCCAGATAATTTTGGTGAAAAAAGTGGGAAGATTGTCATATTCGTTCCAGAAAAATCTAATTAGGTCCAGCCATGGACGTATAAATAAAGACCTTTATTTATACGTCCATGGGTCCAGCATTTATATTCAAGCACATACCAGAAGAATAATCGTAGAGAATGACTACAGTCTAATGATTACCATGGTTATAAAATAGTTGCAATTCAAAAGTAATTAGGTAACAGATATCGAGGATTCGTTCATTCTATGTTCTATGATCTTACTAGAATCTACTTAATTCTTTATTTACTCCTAATAAATTATGAACTAGTAGTAAACTGATCGAATAAAAAAATACATACAGAAAAATAATTAATGACACTTTAGGGAAGATGTGGTAAAAAGGATTTATTTATTTATGCTAAAGTTACATTTGTTGTGATTGTTCTAGGTATATTGTAAAATATATCACAGATATAAGATCACAAGATGAACTCTTTATTAATAGCTAAGTAAAATCATATACCTAATCCATCAAAAAGTTATTAAAAGACGTTTTCCACGATTCTTTACAGTGCTGTTCAATTCATTTACTCAATAAGGGTATGGTACATTTTCCTAGTCTGACTTTCTAGCCAATCTGCTCTGTATTCTATAACTTGATATTCGACTACGGTGCCTAGCTTTCTAAGAGCTTGAATCTTCTCAACTGTGTCGATTCTCACTAAAAGAAAAGTATTGTTAAATGATGATCTGATTAAACAAGCGATCAAAAAATGCTTTTCCCCCAAATCAAGAATAATATATAAATCAACAAAACGCGCCACACAACACCAATACAAGCAAACAGAAATAGCCAGCTATACTACAGAATGTCATCAATACGCAATGACGAACCAGAAACTGCGAATGTGTCAACAGTAAACTCATGGCAAATAGTTAAAGCTACTAGTATCATCACCATTCATTATCAATAGAAGATATCAAAAAAGTACTGACAAAACTGTGTCACAAGATAAGCAACATACTACTAAACATAGGACTACAAAAGAGCCCTTAAATATGTTCTTTATTGACCTTGAACTATTAGACAATAACCAAGATTGTAGGTACCACCCATAAAAAACATAAATATCATTCAATGTATGAGATACCAATTATATGGCAATTCAAAAACATATTGCAATAGACAATATGTGTGATATGTGGAGAACAGTAGAGTATAGAAAGCTGTAAAAATAACAAGGACATACCAGTCACATGTGCTTTATGTGGAGGAGGTCAGCCAGCTGATTATAAAAAGTACGAATACTACCGTAATTTAAGTGGAAATTAAAATAACCCACAAAATTACGTAACATCATCGCCAAAATATGACGCAAGCACGTAAGTATCATTCTAGAGAGGGCGACACCCCCCTTCCCCCCACCGAGAATTTGAAAAAATGTAAATTTAAATATTTGAATATTTGTAGTTCAAATTAGTTCAATTGTTTTTAGTTACAAACACATATCCCGCTTGTCACGTTTGAGAAAAATGTTTGCAATTTTGAGGGCAGTAGAGATTGTGCTGAACGAGGAAAAGTATGAGGTAACCTAATAGTATAGTTTAAATAAGATCGTATTGTGCAATCCCGTGGGAACTTTGTTGCTAAAATGTAAAACCCATTTTTTTTGGTTTCTAATATCTTTGTAAGACAAAATCACTTGGTCGTCCAAAAATCGTAGCAGGAGGGGAGTGGTGGGGAGCCTTACAAAAAAAAGTGCAATTTTTTTTTTCATCGTTTTTCTGATGTACAATATCCGGAAAATTCATTCGTCAAATTTGCATACCCATCAGGACATTAGAAATATTTTTTTTTTATTTTTAAAAATACTTCATACCATTATTGTATACGGAGCGCCTTCATACAAAATCACTTGCCCTGAAAACCCATATTTTTAAAATCGTTTACCTCGCTTTACCTCGAAAAATATTGGGTTTAGCAAAAAATGGCTTTTTATAAACGTTATAGACCAAAAATCAGAGAACATGCTGGTTTTTTTAGAATTTTGATTTGGTAATTAGTTTAAGAAAAAATTAAATAAATCGAACGGCATGTCACGACGGACAGTGCTGAACGCAGAGATGCGAGGAAGGGCGAGATTCCTATGCCGTAGTCAACCGCAAATCGACTCTACTGATGGCGATGGTGTTATGGTCGTTTTTTCATTGTGATGCTGATTTTAAGGAGGATGAATACTCTTTATAGCGTAAATAGTGACTTCTTTGGCTCGTTTTGTTGTCAGATTATTAACAGTTTTAAAATACTGTATTTGTTAAGTGAAAGTAGAATTTATATTATCATTATAGGTATTGTTGTATATCTTTAAGGTTGTATACTTATTATTATTAAATTATTAATATTATCCAGATTTAGCCATACGACTCGCACTCCCTCAAAGGGGAAAATTCACTCATCTCAGATACTTACGATATCAAAAGGATTGAGCTCTGGTGGGACTCTTTCCGTGTTATCGAGCCCTAGGTGACTTGGTATGTAGGAGTATCCCGTATCCCCAAAAATGTTCTTACAGATTATTGTTATTATTATAAAGCTTACTAAGGACGTAGTAAAGTGGTTAAATTTCAAAAGCTTGGGATATACATATCTAAAATGGCAAATTCTAATAGAATATCTACCATTTCCAAGTATGCATTCCAGTATTTGCCTGTGGCAGTTTGAGCTGCAATGAATTCTGGAAACTCTGTCAAAAGTTCACGAGTTAAAGTTGAGATTTTATCGGAGAGTTGCATAACGTCTTCTTTTCTCCTGAAAGTATCGATGATTTCCGATGTACAAAGATGAATTAAGTTAATATAATGTACAGAAGGACTGCCACACTCTAAAAGCCACTTCTTATAAAGATTTATTAATAATCTTGACAGAGCTTCGTACGTCAACTTATGGGCTCGTATAGCTTTATTGTATTTTTTGCCAGATAAAATACCATCAATTGTGGACTGAGCATAGAGACCACTGTCCAACCATACATCAGTAAGTCCAGAATCTGTTATGAACTGACCAATTATTTTGAGGAAGTTCATAACCATGTGAAATCCACCTAGACGAATGACTACGTTTTTTGTGTCTTCTGGCGGGGACCATTGGAGCTCATTAGCTTTATAATAGATCGCTTGATCGATCGTCAGTACGGTGTATCTGTTATTTAGCTTCTTAGCAATTTCATTGCACTTTATGATAACAGTCCAAACGGTATCATATTCTGACGAGACATGGGGTAGCACAGGTAAGTAGCCATAGGTCGTTACATGTGATTTATACTCTACAGTCCGTTTATGAAATCCTGACCACTGTGGGATAACGGTTTCATCCCTAACAGAGTCCCTCATTTTGCAAATGCACCATGCCATGTTACGATATCTTATGTTATTATTAAGATTCTGACCCTTTTCTATGATGCTCAGTTTATTTTCCTCAGATTTTACTTTTCCTTATGATTTGTCAAAATAAATTTTGTGAAGGGAATGAAATGAATGAAATTTAAATTGTCCAGGTATATTTTCATTAAATGGTCCTCTCTGAAAGGCAGCAATTTGGGTTCCGTGAAAAGTAGGTGTTTTGTCCAAAGTCTCTTCCAAAATGTCAATGTTGTCAGCAGCAAATTGAACGAATCGATTGGGTACCAATTGTCTCGGTATGGTCACATGATTATTCTCCAAGTAAAGTTGAATTACTTTTTGGGCGATGCTGTTACGCACTTTAAGAGTACCGATGTATGAAATTGAATGACCGCAGGCGTGTTCGACCTTGTTTCCTGGTGAACTACAAGTGCTAGCCCAATATGCTTTGGAGTTTTTATTTTTCCATTCGAACAGGCAAAAATAATGTCTTGGAAAATGCTTACAGTTTCAATTTTCTTTTCAGTATCGCTTTCATTGCGGACAATAAGATTAACAAGAGAATACAAGCTTTCAGGAATAGACTTTTTGTAGTCTCTAACATTCATTTTTTTTTAAATCGGACTCAGTTGACATCTTGTTTATCTCGCTTCGGATAGTTTGGCACATTTTGGCTAGAATGTGTTGCTCCGATGCCCCGAAACTAAAAGTGTCAGATTCGTCGTGGTTATTTTTTCTTGCATATTATTAGTCATAACTTGGCATAGTTTTTGATTCGGTGAGTGCTTTTGACAAAAGATGCACTTTTGTAAATTAAAGGGCTGTTCAAGGGCCGTTTTTGAAAAATATCGTCTCTACGAAAATCAAATGACAGTTTAGTATTTTTTGACTTGTACGAGGCAATGTTCTTTGAGCTCGTATAAGATTTATAACAGTTTTTGTGCAATTTTAAGAAATCTTGATTTTTTAGATCATCAAACTTTGAGAATATATGCCGCATGTATTTATTCTCATGACAATTTTTCATACGTTCGCTCGTGCATTCAATAAAAGTTTTTTTTTATCTTTCTTGAGAGTTAACCAGCCTTCCTCCTTCCAAACAAATAAGACACACATTTTGAATAAAACGTCTTGTTCGGCATCAGATTTATGGAAAGAAACATGCCTTAATCTGATTTTTGACTCAAGTTCGCTGTCAGAGCTGCTGCTGTTCGATAAATCCATTTCTAGATGGATACAAAAAAAATACTAACTGTAATAATAAGTAAGTACTAAATATTGTTAACTTACCAATAGGTTTAATTAATCACTGTTAATAATATAATTAACACATAAGAACTTTATTATGTCTCACTTATAATAATCTCAATGGATTTCGCGCTAAAAACAAAGCTTATGAAAAAGAATGCACGCACATATGCAAAACAATACACTTGTTGCGCTAGAATATATACAACCATATAACACAACAGCGTCTCGAGGTAAAAACGACCGTAACAACATCACCATCAGTAGAGTCGATTTGCGATTGACTATGGCATAGGAATCTCGCCCTCCCTCGCATCTCTACGTTCGCCACTGTCCGTCGTGACATGACATTCGATTTATTTAATTATTTTTTAAACTAATTATCCAATCAACATTTTAAAAAAACCCACATGTTCTCTGATGTTTGGTCTATAACGTTTATAGGAAGCCATTTTTTGCTAAACCCAATATTTTTCGAGGTAGAGCGAGGTAAACGATTTTAAAAATATGGGTTTTCAGGGCAAGTGATTTTGTATGAAGGCGCTCCGTATACAACAATGGTTTAACGTATTTTTATAAATAAAAAAAGAATATTTCTAATGTCCGGATAGGTATGCAAATTTGAGGAATGAATTTTCGGATATTGTTCATCCGAAAAATGATGAAAAAAAAAATTGCATTTTTTTTTGTAAGGCTCCCCACCACTCCCCTCCCATTACGATTTTTGGACGACCAAGTGATTTTGCATTACAAAAATATTAGAAACCAAAAAAAATGGGTTTTACATTTTAGCAACAAAGTGCCCACGAAAATCTATTCTAGAAGCCTTTTGCCAGTATATTTACTCTACTATAAGCTATGCGTGTATAACACAACCGCGCTCTGTTGGAGAAAGCAACAGACTTAGCGTCTGCGTCTGCCGTCCTCCTTCCATCTGTGATGATGGCCTTCTGCTTCTGGGCTAATATGCTAGATCTAGGAATAAGGGTAATTTCAGGAAAATGTTAAGGTTTAAAATCGCATCAGATGAGACTCTTAAACAATACCTATCCACTGCATCTTCCCGAGCAACATACATTAGTAGCACAAGTCAAAACCAATTGATAATATGTTGTTGAGAAAAAATAATTGATCAAATAATGAATCAAAAAATCGATAAAAGTGCAAATTATTACTCTGTCATATTTGACGAAAAGAGCGACGTATTCCACGTGGAAAAGCTTTCTCTAAGTTCATTGACGCTTAAGAAAACATAAAAATAATTAGTAAAAATCAAGAAATAAGTAAAGAACAACGTCTGATAGGAGAAGCCTTGGGAAAAATAATATTGAATTTGTTGAAAGAACTGCACTTGGATCCGAAAAAATGTGCAAGAATCGGTACCGGCAAGCTCTGAAGCAGTCGGTGCAGTAACAAAAATAAAAAGGACGCAACAAATGCAGTTAGATGTCTTTACCTGAATCATATTTTAAACAACATCTTTTTAACTTCTATTAATGCATCGTCTATCAGAAATACAGTGGGAGTAATGAAGTCAGTAATATCATTTTTTAACATGTCAGCCAAGTAAAATGAAGTTTTAAAACTGAAACTTGGACAAAATTTAACAAGTTTATGCGAAACAAGATGGGTTGAGCGCCATAGAAGCGTAACCCATTTCAGATGTGGCATTTTACATATAATTAAAGACCATCAATATCTATCTTAACATGGAAGGATCCCAAGACTGCTACACTTGCAGCAACTTTGCTTTATTCCTTATGCACATCTGAGTTTCTAGTGTCAATGATGTCACTGATTGATACACTAAAATTAACATTGCCACTAAGCCGACTTCTACAAATAAAATCTCTAGATGCTAACCTGGCGACTAAAACTGTTTCCAATACCATGTCGACTGCGAAGAAAGTTTTAGTAAGATCTTTACCGAAGTTAAAGAATTAGCAGACGAATTGGATGTTGAAGTGAAGTTATCTAGATTTGTGGATAGTCAGACTAAGAGAGCCAATCATCTAGGTCTCCCAGAAGAATATTACAGACGTTCAATTTACATTTTATTATTTTTTAGTCAGAGAGGTCCTTCTCTACGTTAAAAAGAGTGAAGACTTGGCTGATGGCAAGGATGGGGAAACCCGACTCACTTATCTTTGCCTCCTTCATGTTCACCGAGATATTGAAGTAGAAAATGAAAAAGTAATAGAGCTATTTGCACATCAGCGAGCCAGACGACTCGAATTTGTTGTATGAGGTTTAGTGTACAAGAATAATTTATGTACTGGACAAATAAAGTAACTTGACCAATATTATTCGCCTTTTATTTATGCAATTTTAATTTCATAAACTAAATTACATTTCTTTATTTGCACTTGTTGGACTTTATGGGGTTTTAGGTTAAAATTCTGCTGATTTTTCGTTACTAGACAAATAAAAAATACTAGGTTTTGAATGTCTTTATAGCACTAAAAAAGTATGTGAAAAGTGCCTTAAAACTCACCATTTTACCCCTAATTAAATCCCTTTCCTTAAATTTCTCTCAGACCCCTGGTACCACTGAAAAAAAAGTTTATGCGCCCACGGTCCTGGATCAGCCAGTGACTCCTTCAGATAACCAAGATTCAAACTCTAATCTTTTGAAGTTTTTAGAAGAATTCAAAGCCATGTACAAACTAGTATGCAAATAAAATTGTTTCTACGAATAGCTGAATGGAATGCCAATGGCCTGCTGAATCATAAAAATGAGGTAATAAAATTTCTACAACAAAATCTAATAGATATAATATGTATTAATAAGTGAGACACATTTTACAGATAAATCGTATTTTAAAGTACCACATTATCTAACTTATCATACTAACCACCCAGACAATATTGCGCATGGAGGTACAGCAATCTTAATCAAATAATTAATTAAATATTTCATGATGCAAAGTTATGTAAAAGACTGTATCCAAGCTACAGTAATTAAAATGTGCTCATTACCTTACGAAATAACAATTGCAGCAGTATATTGCCATCCGAAGCACAATATTAAGAAAACAGATTTCGGATCCTTCTTCAATACAGAAGTCCAAAATTTATCGCAGTTGATGACTTTAATAGTAGACAAAATGAGGATCAAGTTTAATAACGACAAAGGGGAGATAGTTCTATCGCTTAATGCAAGAAAATAAATACTCATATTTATCAAAAGGAACAACAAAGTACTGGCCAATGGGCCCCAAAAAAATACCAGACCTCTTAGAATTATGCGTCATAAAAGGAATATCAACACCTTAAGGGACACAGTTCCGAGTTATGACCTATTATCAGATCATTCATCAGTTATTGCAGCAATTAGCACCTGCGTAATTAACAAACAACCTACTCCAAAACTGCATGGTCCTAAAACAGATTGGAACCTTTATCGGAAAATGCTAGATGAAAACATTATATTAAGTAAACGTAAGACTAAAAGTCTATCGGAGATAAAATCAATATTCCACTAGACATTAAAAGCTCATTGCCGAAAAAAAGAAGAGCAAGAGCCAAACGGCAACAAAGTCAGAATCCAATGGATAAAACATTTTACAATCGCTTAACTAATAAACTAAAAACACAACTAAAAATTGCAAGAGAAGAATCAGTCAAACAGAACGTAACATAACTTAATAGATACGACCATTCAATATGGAAACTAATTAAATTATCCTTAAAACCTAAAACAAAAAAAACAATAAAGACAAATCAGAATTAATTGCTGAACATTTAGCAACAGTATTCCAACCACACAACAATAAAGAAGATCAAAAAATTCTTAATTATAGAAAAGACGGTGAAGTTTGATTTCACATATAGTGCTTCTACAATTTGCTTATATGTCTTTCATCCTTACAGGAATGATCAGAGCGACTGAATAAGAGGTAAAGACAGTAAAGCCAATAAGACCAACAACGACAAAAAAACTTAAAGAAATCTTGAAACTAAATATCAAAAAGTCACCAGGAATTGACCTAATAATACCAAAAATGCTAAAACAATTGCTTAAAAAGAGTATAGCAATCCTTACATATATATTTATAACCTTCATTTAAAGGTAAAATTATTATCCTAACCATTTAGATGTAATCTAAAAATTGCAGACATACTTTTATTATCAAAACTAGGGAAGGATCCCAGGGAAGTCCCATCCTATCGACCTATCAGTCTGTTATCAAAAATTACCTAATTACTAGAATACCTTTTAATAAAAAGAATAGATCCAGACTTGACTGGATCCAAGTTATCAATTTGGATTTCGATGAGAACACTTAACTATCCAGTAATGCCACCGAATTACCCATAAAATCAACTCCTTATTAGAACAAGAGCAATATTGCCCAATGGTATCACTAGATGTAAGTCAAGCTTTTGATAAGGTTTGACATAAAGGACTTCTTTATAAAATTAAACAAATATCACCAACACTCTTTCGAATATTTACATCATACTTGGAACACCGACAATTCAGAACAAAAGTAATCGTAAATGGAGAAATATACAAATGCATCCCATTAAGGAGGAAATACCGCAAGGCAGCATCCTGGGATGTCTATTATATTTATTATATACGTCTGATCTACTAACTTCCAATAACGTAACAATTAACACATTTGCAGATGACACAGCAGCAAGTCATAAAAAAATCAACATGGTTACACAACGACTGACAGATTTGTATGAGCTTAAAAACTTGCAATAAAAATATGGAAAATAAAAATAAATAAAAACAAGACAGCCCACATAACTTTCCCTTTACGACGAGAAAAACCACCGCCCATGGCTTTACGACATATATATATATATACATATATATATATATATATATATATATATATATATATATATATATATATATATATATATGTGTGTGTGTGTGTGTGTGTAAAAGATAAAATCTTTTAGCGAAAGCCGCTATCGCTTTATTAAATTAAATGGCCTAGGAGGACAAATTCGTTAAACTTCCCGTGCTCGAATCGGTATCAATAAAGTGTTATGATCATTTCGGCCTATCCCAGCCTCATCAGACACTTGGGCTGCCCAGCCGAATTTGTCCTCCTAGGCCATATATTTGGCCATTTAATATATATATATATATATACAGTAGTCTCTCTCTATAACGATTCCCTATATAATGAAAATTCCTCTATAACGATGAAAATAGTAAATGTTGGTTGGTTCGTCATAAGAACAATGTATTAATTCTTTCTCTATACCGATATCGTTCTCTCTTTATAGCGATAACTTTTTAGCGTTTAATAGTTGATGACAAATGTGTTATTGTGTTTAAAGTTCAGACTACCTGAGTCACGAGTGGCAAGGTCATTGTCCAGCGGTTGTTTTGTTTTGCGCTTAAGGAATGCGGCCACCCATTCTACTCTTTATTATCAGAGAATTAAGTGACTCAAGTTTATTTTTCGGGCGGCTTACCTAACTGTTATCACACAGATGTTGTCATCTATTGACGATTTTTCATTTCCAGTTTGAGTTGTGTCTTAGTATGTCAACAGTCAACATGTTTTCGAAAAAGCGTAAAGTGCTCTCGGTGGAGGAAAAGTTATCGATAACTTGAGCAATAGAGAAAGGTGAAAAGCAATCGGATGTCGTTCGCCGGACGGGGCTGTCTTAGTCAACTGTGTTTACGATATGGAAGGACAGAAAAAAGTGGCTTAAAGCGGAGATGGAGGGCGGTAGCAGGAAGAAGTTACGGAAACCTCAGCACAAAGATTTAGATCGCGCTATGCTTCAGTGGTTCCAGCAGGAAGTGGAATATGAACCATATTCCACTTTTTGGGCCTGTGGTCAGGACAAAAGCTGAGTTTTTTGCAACTGAACTTGGAATTGAGAATTTCAAGGCATCTGAGGGTTGGCTGAGCAAGTGAAAGCTGCAGCACAAGATCAACTACGGTTAAATCAGGTGAGAGGCTCGCGATGTTAACAAAAACGTAACGGATGATTGGCTAGAAAACGTGTGGCCTGGACTGAAGGCACGATATGCGTCAGACGACATTTTCAATGCGGATGAGACTGGATTGTTTTTTAAAATTGTACTTTAAAACACCAAACAGAACTTTAAAATTTAAATTGGAAAAGTGCGTTGGTGGAAAGCTCTCTAAGGAACGCATTACAGTTTTAGTGGCCGCTAACATGACAGGTTCGGTGAAGTGAAAATTGTTAGTGATAGGGAAGTCTAAAAACCCGCGTTGCTTTAAAAACATTAAAAGTCTACAGGTGACCTATAAAGCAAACAAGAGTGCGTGGATGACCTCGGAAATTTTTGAAGAAGCGATAAGAATAGAAAAAAAGAAAGTGGGATATCGAGCTTAAAGGGAAAAAAATTCTTTTGCTTGTAGACAATTGTCCTGCTCATCCTGTATTGCGCGACCTTCAAAACATCGAACTCTGTTTTCTGCCAGCAAACACAACGAGTGTCCTTCAGCCCATGGATCAAAGTGTCATCAAGAGTTTGAAAAGCTATTACAGGAGAAGACTTTTGATGGAATTGGTTGAGAATAATGGAGATCTTAAACTAAACATTCTTGACGCCGTCCTAATGATTAGTAAATCCTGGGACGAGGTGACGAGCAATACAATAAAACATTCCTTCAAACACGCAGGATGACTGGAAGATCAAGGATTGACTGATGATGAAGATAACCTGCCATTAGATGTTTGGGCCAGACAGTTTGAACTTACTGTCACCTACGGACCGGAAGAGCTAACAGATTTTGAAGAAGTTGATGAAAATGTAGCTACAACATCTGGACTTTCTGGCGAGGACATCCTGCAAGCAGTTCGTGTAGAAGAACAAGAAAACAGTGACTCGCAAGTGGAAGCAGAGCCAGAACCAGCTCCGACCCCTCAGCAGGCATTGGATGCGGCAAAAGTACTGCATCGATTCTTCATCCATCAGGAAGACGATATGAGTGCTGTGGAAGATTCGATGCGTCTTCAGGACAAGGTCAAGTCAGTTCTGTGGAAAGGGAAAAGAAGACAGACCAAGGTGACAGACTTTTTTTGGTAATGTAGGCTAAATATATTTTACAGTAGCATATTATTTTTTTTATTGTACAGTACACATGTTTTAATTGTACAGTCATTTTTATACTGTATTGCTTATATTATTCGTTAATAAATCTATGTGGAATACAATGTTAATTCATTTATATTCGTTTTGATAATTTTTTTAAATTAAAATAGGTTATTTAGTACAGTATTATTATATAAAATTCAAGCTTCTATTATCCAATAACTCATTAAATTTGGAAATCCGTGAAAAGTTTACAAGATGTTACGTGTGGTCTGTACTTTTGTATGGATATGAAACTTGGACTTTAAACGCCGATATCATGAATAAAATCGAGGCGTTTGAGATGTGGTTGTATCGAAGGATACTAAAAATTCCATTTACTAGCAGAACTAGAAACGAAGAAGTTCTTCGAAGAATGAGACATCAATGAACTCTATTAAATATTATTAAGAGGCGTAAACTAGAATATCTTGGACATATAATCAGAGGACCAAGATATGAGTTCCTTCGGCTAATTCTCAACGGTAAAATCGAAGGAAAGAAATGGATAGGACGAAAGAAACTCTCTTTGTTGAGGAATTTGCGGCAATGGACAGGTTTGACAGCGGACCAATTGCTACACGTAGCGCAAGACCGAGATCAGTATAAAAATATTATAAGCATGGTAGTCGCCGACGTTCCGTAGGGATATGGCACTCTAAGAAGAAGAGATTATTAATATTACAGTGCCGAATTTTGTCTCTCTCTGTATAACAATCTCTCCTTATAACGATGAAAATTCCCGGTCCCTTGCATATCGTCATAGAGAGAGAGAGAGGACTGTATCTTGCGTATTTAAAATCGTGTAGGTTTTTTATTCGTGGGTCACCATTGACCCAGCATATCTTAAAAAGATAATTAAATCACCATACCAGTTGAGACTAATGAAAATCTTTTTTTTTTTTCTAAAATACTCAATATTTCGCTATTTATTTGATTCAATATTTCGCTTCCTCAGGAGTAAACTGAAACAATTTGAACATTACAAAAAATGGCGTACAAATACATTTAAAAAGTACTTCAAATTTAAAAATAAAAATAACAACAAAAGAAACGTTTTGTTGATTCATATATCAAAATTCCAGGAGAGGAGGCCCGTCCTGGGTGTTATCTTGTGTTAAGTTGTAAATCTACCTTAATATTTGTAAACCTACCTTAACATTAGTAACATGTCAAATAGAAGAAGAAGCCCAGGGGTGAAAGAGAAGGACAGAGATTAACAGTCGACAGACGGGTCTTATGGCTCTTTAGAGATAATTATGTATTAGTATTAGTTTGTCTTATAATAAATAAAATATACAGAGATGATTCGTCTATTATAACAAAAAGCCCACAGAGTAGAACAAACACTGAGCACCAGGTCCTTAGAGCACTATCACCGACATATTAGTGTTCAGCGAACCCAAAAATCTCTGAGTAATGATTTGCACTGATTTTGTATCGAAGTTTCAAAAAACTCCAGGAGACGAATCCAAGGTGCACCAGGTGACTCATAGATCATCGTCGTCATGATATTCACATTTAGTGACCCCAAAAAAACCAATTATAATACTGAACTCATTTCCATCAATTATTTCCGACTTACAAAAGACCCTGGCACTTTTTTATGTAAAAGTGGTTTTAGTTAAATTGAGGTAGCTTTGGTTACGCTGATCAAAAATTAACATTACGCCAAGACTCAGAAATCGATTGTTTCTAGTAACAAGGTTTTAAAGTGCCGGGTTTTAGTCTTTTAGTTTAGTAAATACGTGCAACTAACTTCAGGAAGTGATTCTGGATGAAAAATAATGACAGTTTGTTATATAAACTTATGCCCGCAAATGATTCCCTTTCAGAGATACGGGATGTTGAAATTACTTATAAACCAACGATTTATTTATTGCCCTGAAACTAGTTAAGATATGCAAATAAAAATGATAGTTAAGAGTTGATTATTGCGTATTTTTTGACATACAATTGGGAATTTTATATTAATCATTCGCGCGCATACGGGTAATGGTCTCAATTAAAAGAAAATAGTACGCGACTGAGATTTTTCAAATTAAAAACCATTTTTGAATTGAAGTGAAATGTCGATAGCAATTAAAGCAAACTGTTTACCCAAGCTTAGTCAAGCCATTCAGAGCGATGCTGGGAATATTTATATTCCACTATGCATCAAGAATTTACCCATATAAATTACAATAAAATTTGTACTCATTTCGTCGAGTAAGGACGATAACAAAATAAATCTACATGGACGGTTGCGTTTGGATTTAATTTGAGTCTCTTACCATTCTCTAACACGTGTTTCTGTGTCTACCCGTCATCAGAGAGACTTGGAAGAAGACTCAAACCAAATCAAAACGCACCGACTAGTATGGCAATTATAAGATTTTGTTTGAGTCTTCTTACAAGTTTCTCTGGTGACGGGTAGACCCAGAAACACGTGTTAGAGAATGGTAAGAGACTCAAATTAAATCCAAACGCAACCTTCCACGTATATTTGTTTCATTTTTAAATTCTTCGTTTAATTTTTGTCAAAAAAATCGGTTGCCTGTAAAGTCGGTTTTACGGGCGAAGATTTTACTTGACAACGTCTTTTTCTCGGTAGAATATTTATTGATATGAATATTATTAAATTGCACAATAGGAACAAGGAATTGAATGAAAATAAGAATTGCACAAATTTTAACTATAGAAATATATTTTGTTTACTAAAACATTGTACATGTAAACTTAAACTTAACTAATTTCTATTTGAGTGATTTTGTTGAGGATAGGACGATGATAGGAGAAATATGAAATGAAAGGAAGTGTTTCTGCTGTAATGCAGGAAGCACGCACCGATTCAACGCACCTAATTCTCTAGTGCTGCGCGCGCAGCGGACCGATCATGTTTGAGTGGGAGAGAGACGCAAGGCATTCGCCGGTCCGGCGGGCCTCTCTCTCGTTCGGTGACTCACTGTAACAGACGTGAGCGGGCGTTACACTTTTTCATGAATGACTCCGAGCCACAACCTAATTTAAGACGTTGTCACGTCAAAATCTTTCTTCTTTTTCATATGAGGCGCCGTTTTTATGCAAAAAATACTACGCGTTCTTCTCATCTTTTTAATTCATTCTCAAGAACTATCTAATACAATAACATTAAACCAAAACAATAACAGAAAGTACCACTAATAAAATTTTAAATAGCTACAAAAAATGCTCAAAATTACCTCCCTGAAACGTGACACAAGTTGCAACCCTTAGCCTCATTGGTTGTCAATATTCCTGGTGTTTTCTTATTTACTTGTGCAAAAGTGTTTCAGTTAAATTGGGTGAAGCTTTGCAGAGAGGTAGTTTTGGTCATGCTGATCAAAAGTTCTTTCTGAATCTGAATACCATATATTATAGCTGCCATCAAACTCAACATATCTTTGGGGTAGGCTTTGTAGTTAGCAAAAGAGTTAATAACCTAATAATAGGTTTTGACGCTATAGATCATAGAATATGTGTTCTAAGAATACGTGGAACATTCTTTAACTACAGTCTTATAAACGCACATGCCCCCACTGAGGATAAAACAGACACAGAAAAAGAAGAATTCTGTGAGAAACTAGAACAAACATATGTAATGATAATGGGACGAGACTTGTAAATCTCGCAGCATCTCTGAAGATGACGATCAGTAGTACATACTTTCAATATAAACGTATACATAAAGTGACGTGGACATCGCCAGATCATCAGACCCAAAATCAGATAGACCACGTACTGATTGATTTAAGACATGGATCAGATATACTAGACTGCAGAAATTATAGAGGTGCAAATATTGACTCCGATCACTATCTCATAGCTGGACGTATCAGAGCACGTATATCAAACGCCAGGAACGATAAAACTAGACCAAAAATAATCAAATATAATGTTGATAAATTAAAGTGTACTGAAGTCGAAAGAAACTTCCAAATATACTTAGATCGTAAAATATCAGAACATCCCAGAAGTGAGGTATATCCCACTGAACTTAACACAAATTGGGAGTTTATGAAAACCACGCTCAAAGAGACCGCAGAGGAAGTGCTGGGTGAAGTACCCAAGGGACAGCGAAACAACTGGTTTGATGAGGAGTGCCAACGAGTAACGAAAGAGAAAAACGACGCGTATCTGAAAATGATCAACAGAAGGACTAGGTGCAATGTTGAAGAATATCGAGTAAAGAGGCGAGAGGAAAAACAAAAACACAAACAGAAAAAGCGGCAACAAATCAATAAAGAGTTCGAAGAAATGGAAAACCTTAATAGAGAACACGAATACAGAAATTTTTACAAACAGGTTAACACAAAAAGAAAAGTTTTTAAGCCACAAGCGAACCAAGTCAAAGCCCTTAACGGAGTTCTTTTAAACGAGAGAGTGGAAGTACTAGAAAGATGGCAGGAACATTTTAGTACGCTACTTAATGGAGAAAGTAGAGCTGAAGGTATATATGATATAGAAATAGAACAGGAGGATACTGAACTATCAACTTTGGAAGAAATAAACAAAGCAATTCAGTCTCTAGCCAGAAACAAGTCACCCGGAGCAGACAACCTACCCTCAGAAATATTTAAATGTGGCGGTCAAACATTTGTAACCCTCCTTCACAAACTACTAATACAGGTATGGCAAGAACGTGCGTTACCAGAAGATTGGAATACTGGAATTATATGCCCCATACACAAAAAAGGAAACGTTCTTGAATGTTCCAACTTTATAGGGATTTCCCTTCTTAATACAGCATATAAAATTGTGTCCCTGATACTTAACGAACGACTGGCACGGTATACTGACAATATAATAGGATCCTACCAAAGAGGCTTCTTGAAAAATAAATCTACCATTGATCACATATCATCCATCAGACAAATATTAGAAAAAACGACGGAGTACGACATAGACTGCCATTACATCTTCGTAGACTTTAAGGCAGCCTACGATACTATTGACAGGCCCCAATTATATTCGGCGATGATCGAATTAGGAATACCAAAAGGATTGGTAGAATTAATTAAAATGACAATGATGAAAGTCGAATGTAAAGTGCGCGTACAAGGGGATGTTTCAAAACCATTTAAAACCGACAGAGGACTGCGCCAGGGAGATGCGCTATCATGCACGCTGTTCGACCTAGCGTTAGAAAAAGTTATGAGAGATTCGGGAATAAACTTAAAAGGTACGATATATACCAGTAGTATACAAATAATGGCATACGCTGATGATATCGTCATAATTGGAAGAACCCAAAATGAAGCAGTAAAGGCTTTCACACGTATCAAAAATGCCGCAGAAAACATCGGACTTCTGATTAACATCCAGAAAACTAAATATATGCCGGCCATATCAAGAATTCAACAAAATAACTTAGAGGTGCAACACGAAACGATAGAAATGGTAGAAGAATTCTACTACTTAGGATCACTGGTAGACTACAAAAATAACACATCCAACGAGATAAAAAAAAGAATATGCGTGGCTAACCGCTGTTATTTTGGCCTGGACCCTCAACTAAGAGCGAGAAGTATGTCAATAGCACCAAAGTGCAAACTTTATAAAACAATAATACGCCCAGTGCTCACATACGGATCGTAAACATGGGCAATGACGACCCGAGATGAAGAGTTACTGCGAGTCTTTGAAAAAAAAGTATTGAGGACCATATATGGCGGAGTAAACGATCAGGGTCTGTGGGGAAGGCGATATAACTTTGAACTCTATAGACTTTTTGGTGATGCAGATATTGTGAAGGCCATCAAAATAAACCGCCTAAAAAGGGTGGGCCACGTTATGCGGATGGATGAGAGTGATCCCACTAAAATAACTATGCTAAACAGGCCGGTCGGAAGAAGAAGAAGGGGGCGACCTAAACTCAGATATCTGGACGATGTACAGGAAGATCTGAGGGAGATTGGAGTGAGGGGCTGGAAAAGACAGACACTCGATAGGGAAGGATGGAAGAATGTTTTGAAGCAGGCCAAGGCTCACGAAGGGCTGTAGCGCCAACGGATGACGATCAAAAGTTCTTAGTGTCCCAAGACTCATAAATCAATTGCTTTTAAATTATATAGCTTTAAAATACAATTTTTAGTCCCTTTTTCAAAATCATGAATTCTTAAACGTACCGACCCACACATTCAATATACGGCATCTGAATCTCAATCAACCCGAATATGGTATCGAAATGACATTTTTTAATGTTTCCCTATCAAAAAAAGTGGGATGTCCTGGGTAGGATATCTACGTGGATATCCTGGTGGAATATCCCGGTACCTACGTTTCCAAATTCATTATTTTGAAAAATTGTCTAAAAACCGACATTTTGAAGCACATATGTGAAAACAATTTTTTTTATTGGTCTTTCGCAATGTGAACTTTTGATCAGCATGACCTAAGCTACTTTTCTAAAAAGTTTCAGCTAATTAAACTGAAACCAATTTTACATAATTAAATAAGAAACGCATCAGGAATATTTGCACGACTACGACAACCAATGAGGTTAAGAGTTGCATCTTATGACACGTTTCAGGGAGGTCATTTTGTACATTTGGTTGTAGCTGTGAGCCTATTTAAAATTTTATTAGTGGGAGTTTTTGTTATTGTTGTGATTTAATATAATTGTATTAGACAATTCTTGAGAATGTATTAAAGCAATGAAAAATGCGCTTAGGATGATTTATTTTTTTTGCAAAAACAAAGCCTCATATGAAAAGCGAATGATGGTGCGCTGTAATGAAATCAAATCTAAACCGTCTATTTTATTTTTAATGATCCGCAATTCCTACGGAAATGTGTTTTCCTACGGGAATGCTATATAAAAATGAATGAGTATCATAAATACAATATTTGCAAAAAATAAAATGCAGGATGATCCATTTAAAAAAATTGAGAAAATCATAATTTCGTTTTATAGTTCACCCTGTATATAAATTTTAGTCACTGATTTCAATTAAACTTAATTTAAAAACTACAATATATTGTTTACCTTATTGTATATTATATTTTTTTATGCATTACTTCTTTATATACATGGTGTTGATTTCATAGGGATTTCGAAATAAAATGGTCATAACTTGTTAAATACTCTGTATAATAATGCAAAGCCAATATTATAATAACAAGAGTTATGAGAGGAATATAAATATGAAAAAATATATAGGGTGTCCCATTTAAAAAATTGTATGATTGCTATACTACGTAGTTATTAATCACCCTGTAGACTTCCATATATTTTCCAAATATATGTATTTTCCAATTTTCCTCATTTTTTTTAATTTTTTTTAAGGTTTTGGATATCTTGTACCACAATGGAATTATCGACCGTTGGCACACTAAAAACTCACCCTGTATATATATATATATATATATATATTAAACCTAGAGCTAAGATTAATACTATTATAAAAATTAATATTAAATTCACCAGTCTTCCGGGTTGAACCGCGTCGATATCCATTGGGCCGAGCTTTCGACATCCTCTCTGATGTCTTCTTCAGGGCTTCCGAGGTCTCAGTCTCCCGAACCCCCAGACACTACTACACTCACTAGTGCAGACTGTCCCCGATCCTATAAAGGCCAAACAAATCGTAGAATTCAAAATAGGATTTATGAACATTCCATTTCTGTTAGCAATTCCGATTCAATTTCAGCTCTCGGTCAACACCATCTTCATACAAGTCACAAAATTGATTTTGTAAACTCTAGAACCATAGCCCCCATCCGCTTCCATAAACCAAGAATTATCCGAGAAGCCATAGAAATAGAAAAAATACCCAATTGCCTTAACAAAAGAGATGACGCCATACGGTTACCTTCCACTTTTAGATCTCTCTGGTAGTGTCTGGGATCTCGGGAGACTGAGACCTCGGAAGCCCTGAAGAAGACATCAGGGAGGATGTCGAAAGCTCGGCCCAATGGATATCGACGCGGTTCAACCCGGAAGACTGGTGAGTTTAATATTAATTTTTATAATAGTATTAATCTCAGCTCTAGGTTTAATATATATATATATATATATATATATATATATATATATATATATATATATATATATATATATATATATATATATATTGTTGTGGTATTCAAAATTGAAAAGTAAAAATATTAAATGTACAATGAAATTAATATTTCAGAGATTATAGAAATAAAAATACTCCGAGCTGCCTGGAATGAACCAAAGGTAATCTTAGTCATAAACAATCTTTTGTATAAATATAACAAGTGAATAGTGCGGGTACAATGAATAGAAGTTAACGATGGTTTTTCCCCATAAGCCATAAAGTGTTCAGTAATCCGGGTTTGCGCCATGAACAAGACAATAAAAATAGTTAATAAATAAATAATTGTTCGGAATATGTAAATACCCAGTAGAAATTAAGTGTCCTTGTAGAAATAATATGAATTAGGAAAGTTTGTAGGTATTTCTGATTTTATGTGGGAGTGGTATTTTGCAATTTGAGAATTTTGGGTAAAATAATATTATATCATATTAGTAACGTGTGAATAAGTTGTCGATAGTCGAAGGAGATCAAATTTGTTCTGAGAGGGGACACGGAGCTGTGGAGAAAATTGGATAATTCATACAAATTTTTCTTGGTACAATCGATATATCAAAATTACATTAGGAAGGACACTGAATATTATTTTATTACATTATCTTCATATCATATTATGTTGTTTTATTTCGTTATTCTTTGGACCTAACCCATCAGCTGTAAAGTATAGATATTGAAGCACGAGTAAAACCTAAGATAACAAAATTGAAAGGTGTGATATAAATCATAAATCAAAAATTTTAGTAATGTTTTATATAAATTTTTTTGTAAAGTTTTAAAATTAAAATTCTTGATATCACATTAATATATATATATATATATATATATATATATATATATATATATATATATATATAATATATATAATATATATATATATATATATATATATATATATATATATATATATATATATATATATATATATATATATATATATATATATATATATATATATATATATATTCCTATTGCATCATACCTAAAAGAGCAGTTCCCATAGAAATAGCTGAGCCATGCAACGTCACAAAGTTGAAGCAGCCGTTAGCTACCGTGGGAATGCCAAATTTGCAGCCTTTTAGCAATATTATAAATAGAGGATCATTAGCATTTTAGGACACTCGTCAAGCTCGTTACAACGTAGTTATTATTTCATTTTTATACCTTCTCAGTTTAACTAAAAATAACTGTAATAAAAATTTTTAATAAAGTGTTTTTTAAAAAGTCAAAGAAGAAGTCACTTTCCATGTCTTGTCTACATGGACGACATTATAGTATACTACCCTGTGTTTAAACCTCTTCGAATGGCTAATCTTAAAATCTAGCCTGAAAGAAGTGAATTTCTGAAAAAAAAAAGAGGTGGCGTATCTCGGATATACCCAAGATAACGTGAAGCCTTACCCTTCAAAAGTCGATTGTATCCAAAGATTTCCTGTACCTAAAGCACCAAAACACATCAAATCTTTCCTAGGTCTAGCAGGTTATTATCGTCGTTTTATTCCAAATTTTGCCAAACTCTTCAAACCTCTCACTAGACTACTCCAGAAAGACGTTACTTTCAATTTTGATCCAGATTGCAGGCAAGCTTTTAAAAATTTGAAAAACACTTTAATTTCTGACCCGATTTTAACCTATCCAAACTTTGAGGAACCATTTGTTCTCACAACATATGCAAGTGCATTCGCTATCGGCGCTATATTATCTCAAGGCCCCATTGGAAAAGATCTGCCTATAGCATACGCTTCACGTATCCTATGCAATGCTGAAACACGGTATTTTACCACTGAGCGCGAGCTCCTTGCTATCCTACGGGCTGTAAAACATTTCAGACCCTATGTTCGGAAAAAATTCACTCTAGTAACTGCTCACCGTCCACTTGCCTGGTTATTTCCTACAAAAGACCCTGGAAGCAGACTAGCTAGATGGCGTCTCAAGTGTGAGGAGTACACTTATAAAATAATTCATAAACCGAGTAAACCAACAAAAATGCGGACGCCGAATAAAAATCAATCATTTTAAGGAATGTGCGAATTTCCATAAGAAAATATCAATATTAGCTTCGAATGACACGGAATCTGACGAAGAGCTAAATGAAATCGATGAGGAAGCGATCACCAAACACTTTAATAGATTTGTCAAACTGTATAAAAAAAAAACAAAAATAATGATCTTAGACCGAGCAAATAATATTCTACCGCACATACACCAACTGGCAAATTTTGAAGTGGTAGAAATATTTATATACTTGGGCTCCCTGATAACCAACAATAGCAATTGCTACTCAGAAATAAAGCAATGGCCCGAACCGCAACAGTTGATTAAACTGATTAAAATATGGAAAGACCGAACAATTTACCAACTCGAATTACCAATTCTAGAAATATTTCCATTTATCTTTGCCGATAAAGAAATAAAACTGAGAATCTGTCAAGATATCATTAAAACTCCGAAACAGGATGAAATATCCTAAATACTAAATCATTATCACCATGGTAAAAGCAATCCCCAAAGGTGTATAAATAACGAAGAATAAAAGAAAAGTATAATTGGCAAGGCATCACAAAGGATGTAGAAAATTTTATAAAAAGCTGCGAAATCTGTAGAAAAAGTTTAGTAACCCGTTAATCATCACCGAAACACGTAAAACACCGTTCAAAAGAATTAACATAGATCTTTTCGAATACCCTACCAGAAATTACGCCCTAACTACAGACGTATCCCCTTGACGACAAAACAGCTAAATATGTCATCAATAATCTTATCGTCTTTTTCCAACACTATGGCACTCCATTACACATACACTGTGGCTATGGACGTGAATTCGACGATGCTTTGATGAAAGATCTTTGTGAATTATACGACGTAAAATTAACCTTCTCAAGTGTGGGCCATCCACAATTTAACGGTTCTATCGAAAGATTTCATGCAACCCTAAGCGAAATGATAAGAGCTAATCAAGCTGAATACCCCGATGAACATCCGTTAAATGTTCTGCCTTATGCAGTTATTTGCTAAAATAACACAAAAAATAAAACCCACGGATTTACACCGTATGAACTCTTTTCTGGATGTACTTCTTTTAGACCACCCGAAATACTTTACAATGAGAAAAACCTTATATTAAAGTACATTATTGACTTAAGTAACCGTATGCAATACTTCTATAAAGTGACTCGAGCCAAGACGGAAAGACAAAAAGAAAAGGCTAAAGAAAGATTCGATCAACACGAGCAATCAAACCCTACAGAATATAAAATAGGCGGTAAGATTTGCGTCAAGGAATCGCAAATTAAAGACAAAGCCCGATATAAGGTTAATGGCCCTTTCGAAATCCACGTAAATTCTGCTACTTTATTAAATACCCAAACCAATAGAAGATTGAAAGTGAATTTTAATAGATTGAAACGATATCATGAGTAATTTTCTTTCAGATTCCTCGGACTGATTCCAGTCATCTACTCCCAGTATACGTTAACCCCAATCAACAACACCGTTGGAATTTTTTTTTTTCGTGAAGAAACCAATCTCAAAATTTCAAATGAACCCTCCTTGTATATAAAGTAATGCAACCAATCAGAGACGTTAACGACAAAAATGACCAAATCTTAGAAAATTTATTGGATACCATTAAAGAAGATGTACCTCGAATGCGGGCATTCAAATCCAAAGTCCAAACTCACATAAGTCTCTTCAAACAAATCTCTAGTTCCGTTAATCTCAAATATACAGAAATAATGGCTGATACTAAACAATAAACATTTCGAGAGAAACGTTAGAGAGAGTTATTAACGGAATAGGTTTGATATGGAAATCAATAACCGGAAACAGACTAATCAGATGGCGAATATTTCAATGAATGTATAAATAAGACAACACGCGATGAGTATCAAATCGAAAACTTATTGAAAAATCAAATATCGTTGAACACTTCTGTCATTAAGAACTTTAACTCCACAATCCAGAAATTACAAATGGATGAGGAAACATTCAGCAATAATATTAAAGAAATTCGAGAGTCAAAATCCATTCTATCAATCTCAAATCGATATGCTGAACTTGTGTGAATTACTAATGGAAAGCTTCCAAATCGAAGACTCGTTAAATGATATAGTAAATGCCATAACCTTTGCTCGATTAAAAATATTACATAGCTCAATCATCACCTCGTTTGCTTTAATTGAATCGTTTAGGCATATAAAATAATATATATTGTTACGAAAGATTTATCCCACATAGAAAAGTCCATTGACGAAAAAGATAGTGAAGTTGAAAACGTCAGAAAATATATAATTATATAGTTGTCAGTTAGTTATATTGTATTGTAATATTGTTGGTGTTGAATAAACTTAATTTTCAAGAAGTGTAACATTGGTGACAGCGGTGGGATAAAGAAATATTTAGCAGTTGTTAATGGTAAATACAAGATCCACTGAGTTTGACAAAGAAATGGATACGTCGGGACCCCCTGCATGGTTTTTAAAAATGAAAGAAGATGAAGAGAAGCGTAGAAGAAGGGAAAACGGAAAATGAGAAGCGTATGCAAGAAGAGGAAGAGGAAAAGGAGAGGCGTAAAAAAATAGAGGTAGAAATCATAGATGGTTTATCCCAAATTCACGAAAATTTTCAGTTAAAGATAACTCAAATCACTAGTAGAATAGATAAATTAGAAGAAAAACAAAACAATTTTGAAAATAAAATAGAACAACAAAATAATTTGAAATCGAATTTACAAATACAAATAGTTGAGTTAGAAAAAAAATTAATACCCAAGCTTCTTTATCTAATGTTTCAGTAACTAACGTCGAATCTAAACAAACAGCTTCATCACCTTCCATAATTGAACCAGGTACAATTAGAATCAGTAAATTTTTAAAACCACCCTCATTCGATGGTCAGACAGCATGGGAAATTTATCGTTTTCAATTTGAAGCTGCAACTAGAGCAAATGGCTGGAATGAAAAAGAAATGGCAGCATCTTTGGCGGTGTCGCTTCGAGGACAAGCAGCAACCGTTTTGCAATTCCTTCCCCAAGATGCACCCAGTTATACCTCTCTCGTTGAAGCTTTAGAGACAAGATATGGCCAGCAGCATCTAAAGCAGGTTTTCCAAAGTCAGCTAAAAATTCGATATCAAAAACATAACGAAAGCCTGCAAGAATTTGAAGCCGTCATTAAAAGACTATTGCACTTGGCATACCCTCAGGCACCTAAAGATTTTCTGGAACAAATTGGAATACAGGCATTCATAGATGGACTACAGGATGTTGAAATGCAACAAGCTCTCCGATTACAACATCACAAATCGCTAAAAGGAGCACTAGTCTCAGCCCAGGAGTATGAAGAGGCAAAGAGCATTTCCAGATCTCGCCAAAAATTAAGAGAAATTAAGATTTCAAGAAAATGAAGAAATCACAACCGCAGATAACCAACAACCTATTTTATTTCAAATTTTAAACATACTGCAAAATCTTCAACAAAAACCTCGAAATGAAAACAGAAGATGTTTTAATTGCGGGAGAATAGGACATTTTCAAAACAATTGCAGAAGCTGATCCCAAACAAAGAAAGAACATCCAAAGAATGAGGCTAGAAGGTCGCCTAGATCGACATCCAGAAGCCCATCACATAGTCCTATTAGAAATAGGACTATGTGATGGGCTTAGATTTAAAAAAACGACTTACAACAGCACCAATTCTAGCATATCCACGAGAAGATGGCAAATTTATGTTGGATTGTGACGCATCTCAGCATGGTATTGGCGCAGTATTATCACAAGAACAGGAATGCGTAGAAAAAGTTATTGCATATTTTAGTAAAACAATGGGAAAGGCTGAAAAGAATTATTGTGTTACCAGAAAACAGCTCCTAGCTATTATAAAAGCCCTAGAACATTTACATAATTTTCTTTATATAACAGAAATTTTATAGTTAGAACAGATCATAGCGCTATATAATGGTTAATGAATTTTAAGAAGCCAGAGGGACAAGTGGCTCGGTGGATAGAGAGACTCGTAGTACATAGAAAAGGGCGTCTCCATAACAATGCTGATATTCTTTCTAGGCGACCCTGTTTGGAACGACAATGCCAGTACTGTAAAAGACTTGAAGATAAAGAGAACATAACCGAAGAAGTAAGTCTCCAGGTAACCACAGTTATACAGGAAGCAGATAATGATCAGACTTCCCTGGAAAACCTTAAAAAGAGTCAAAAGAAAGATAATGACTTAAAGTCATACGAAAATGGCTTAAAAATGGAGTAAGACCTATTTGGCAGGAAATAACCAAATACAGTGGAACTATAAAAGCGTACTGGGTTCAATGGGAATCTCTGTATCTTTCCAATGGTCTATTATATAGGAAGTGGGAAAGTCCCGATGGAGTACGTATAGTTCAACAAGTGGTACTGCCGAAATCACACATTAAAAGTGTGTTGCAAGAACTTCATAGCAGCCTTTCTGGAGGACATTTTGGAGTCAAAAGAACACTGGCCAGAGTTCGAAACAGATTCTACTGGATCAATTGTTGCCGAGATTGGTGTAGGAAATTCGATTTATGTAATGGTAAAAAAGGCCCTAGAACAAGAAGTCGTGGTAAAATGGCACAATATCTTTTCGAAGAGCCTTTTGAACGACTTGCAGTGGATATTCTTGGTCCACTTCCGATGACAGAGAGAGGGAATAAGTACTTAATGGTAGCAATGGATTATTTTTCAAAATGGCCTGAAATTGTACCCCTTCCTAATCAAGAAGCGACTACAGTAGCAGAAGCATTTAGAACACACGTCGTATCAAGACATGGAGTTCCTTTAGAGTTACATTCTGATCAAGGACGAAATTTTGACTCAGAATTATGGCAAGAATTAATGAAAATCTTGGGTATTAAGAAAACTCGCACTACGCCACTCCATCCTCAATCAGACGGAATGGTCGAAAGACATAATAGAACTGTTTGTCAATATCTTTCAATGTTTGTCTCTGATAATCAAAAAGATTGGGATAGTTTAATTCCTCTATTCCTGTTAGCCTATAGAAGTTCCGAACATGAAGCAACTGGTTATTCTCCATCAATGATGATCACCGGAAGAGAAATGAAGCTTCCTTAAGATCTTATTTTCGGAAGATTGCCTCCCTGCGAAGAAGAACGTTCATTCCCGACCTACATTGAACATTTGAAAGAAAAATTAGAAAAAGTCTACGAATTTGCTCGTAAAAGTTTGAAGCTTCAAAGTGATAAAACCAAGGCCAGGCTCGACATACATGCTACTGGTACAACTTTCGCAAGAGGTGACCCAGTATGGTTATACAATCCCACACATAAGAAAGGACTTTGTCCGAAACTTCAACGAAACTGGGAAGGCCCGTATACCGTCCTGCAGAAAATAAATGATCTAATCTATCGCATCCAGTTTTCAGCTAGAAGTAAACCCAAGGTAGTTCATATCGAGAGACTAGCTCCATACCATGGAACTGATCCATCCACCTCGATGGCTTCAATCGATTCCCGATAGTCCAGTTATTCGAGGCGAATAACTATAAAGGAGGAAGCATTGTTACGAAAGATTTATCCGACATAGGAAAAGTCCATTGACGAAAAAGATAGTGAAGTTGGAAACGTCAGAAAATATATAATTATATATTATAGTTGTCAGTTAGTTATATTGTATTGTAATATTGTTGGTGTTGAATAAACTTAATTTTCAAGAAGTGTAACAATATATATATATATATATATATATATATATATATATATATATATATATATATATATATATAGTATACTCCTTCTATAACGGACACGGTTATTACGAGGTTTCGCTTATAACGAGGTACATTAGATGTCCCGTAAAATTTCTATTGAACTATAACCCTCTATAGCGAGGTAAATTTGGTTATAACGAGAGAAAATAAAATTGAAAAATGTGTTTTTTTACGTTTTTGGCCCGGACGTGGCTATAAATAAATATCTTTTTAAACGGCCCCGCAATAAATATAACTGCCGCCCGCAATACACTTCTTTAGAATAAATACAACTGTTTCACATCTTTAGAAAATATGATAGATAGAATAATGCTGGACAATTTAAAGCAGTCAAAAATGACAGAATTCTTCCAATTGCAGAAGCAATAGTTTATGTTATCCTTGAAAATGGGCTTTATACATTATGTAGTTGGGAAAAATGAAAGTACAGATTTTTTGTTTTAACCTATATCATTGACAAAACTCTTTTTTGTTTTAAATTATTTCATTGACAATAAAAGTAAACAACTTTTTTTCAAAAACGCCATTCAAACAATATTTATTAGTATCTTATATTGCTCCGAATGGTTTTACTATAGGAAGTTAATGTTTTAGAAAACTACATATTCATATGTATGCACAGTATTATTGTTGTCTGATATAACGAGATCCGCTTATAATGAGGTAATTAGTCTGCCATTTCAGTTCTCGTTATAGAGAGAGTCTACTGTATATATACTATTTAGAAAGTTCCGTAGGAAACCTAAATCCAAGCAGTTTATCCGATTAGATAAGGATAGATGTTTTGGATGGAGACTACTAAGATAGGTTATGTAGAGTGGTTTGATCCATATAAACTTCTTGATTTGATAGATACTGTTGTCTTACAATTTGTTGTTGCCCTAGAAGATAAGGCTCCCAAATTGCCCTATGAAATATATTTTGCCCTGCTGCTTTTAGTAGAACTTACATCAAGGGATTATAAAGGTCATATTATCGGTTCAATGACACTGAAAAAGAAAAAAAGAGGTTCTTTCGACTACTGTACTGCAGAGGAAAGAGAAATAGCAGTTTGCAAATGGAATGACAATAATGATGTTTCCATAATATCCAATCACAATAAGGTCTTCCCAATTGGTATAGAGTAAAACGATATTCTCAAAAAGATAAAAAGAGTGTGCTATTTTATCAGCCTAATATTATAAAACAGTTTAACGAAAACGAGTGATGTAGATCAGTCAGATGAAAATATCAGCCATTATAGAGTAGCGATCCATGGCAAAACATACTTTTTTCCATGAGCCAAATAGCGGATTTAGTAGAAGAAAATTTTTGGAAATTGCATAAAATTGGTGGTGGCAAAATGGATCATTTACAGTAATTACAACTTTTAATTTTTGTTATTTTTAATTTTTTTGTTAGTTACAGCCATTGATTATATCACCGGACTTTAAAAAAATAGTCTTTTTTAAGTACCGTATTTTTAGAAAAATCTTTTCCAAACTTCACTTTTGTAACCTTTAATAAGCCTAAAAACCAAATATTGCAAAAATAAAAGAACAAACAAGACAACCAGAACAGTCGAGATATCAAAATACAGAGAAGAGTCCACCTGGGTTTCGTGCTGTTCTCGCTACTCTTCAATATCTAAAGTGAAGCGATATTTAAAGAAGCGCTCCCAGACTCAATAGTAGTTAGATACATCTATCAATGTGTAACAAAAACAAATTAGGAGTGATGTAACAAAACAAATAAATTAAAGCTGGCTAGCTGAATGTGCCGGAGAGTGACTACTTAACACTCAAAAGAGGATTCGGCAAATTTGCATGCCCTACAGAGACCGTAGAATAAGAAAATAAATGACAAGGTAATAAACAATCTATAGGTATATAACTAAGGGAAATAAAAATGATTATAGAAGTTGCTCCAAAATGTGAGTGGGCGCCAGGAAAGTATTAACATAAACTTTCCAAGGTATCTTGTAAAGCTATTTGCTGAAATACAAAAAAAAAGGATACAGGTATGAATTGAAATATTTATATTTCACCAAAAATTTAATCCCTATCCAATATATACAATCTAAATTTACCCTAAAATACCCACCACCAATTATGTACAGTCAACTTAGTTAATTATATACAAAAAAAATAAATGCCCTGGTTATAGCAACTGATCCTTGATGATCTAAATTTACCAATAATAAGATATAGGAAAAATTGTAATGATTGACCTAAAAAGGTAATTTACTTGCCTCAGAGATGCAACTCTGTACTTTGGCTTTCAATTGAAGGTTGTAATAAAGTAATGAG
This sequence comes from Diabrotica undecimpunctata, assembly GCF_040954645.1. Lineage (NCBI taxonomy): Eukaryota > Metazoa > Arthropoda > Insecta > Coleoptera > Chrysomelidae > Diabrotica > Diabrotica undecimpunctata. The sequence continues at coordinate 73,730,197 of NC_092811.1, read as the reverse complement.
GACAATATCCTGAAGGGATAAATGTCCAAAGGTTTGAAAATATAATAATAATAAAATCTTAATAAATAACTCTCTGATTAGATGTGTACACATAAAATCGCACAAACTGAGTTAAATAGGAGGATTTAAAACCTCGACCTGGACGTGACAATTTTAATGCTTATATATTTTATAATTATTTAGAAAAAATGACGGGTCTTTATTATTAAATGAAACAGTATGATTTAAGATTGGAAGCAAAATATTATAAACAAAATTATTAACAATTAATGAATAAAAAAAATATAAAAAATGAACAATGTTCCACACTCTAAATAAGGGAGGTCTTTCGGGCTGGTATCCTGAAGTGGTCCGAGAGTAGTCTGAGAGAGCTCTGGACCTCTGATGGAACAGACGGGCAAATGGGCAAATTCAAAAACGCATTAAGAGGATTGGGATTTTAAAATTGTATTTAAAAATGTTTACGGATTATTAAAGTAACGGACTCGTTACAAATGGTGAAGATTTGAATAAGTTGCGTTTTGCAGACGATAGGTACAGTAATAATGACGGATAACAATAATTTACAGAATATAACACAACGCCTTAATGAATACTATCATGAATACGGACTAAGGATGAATTTGAAGAAAACTAAATGCATAATCATAACTAAATCAGCAGATACAAATATCCCATTGATTGTTAAAGACACTGCAATCGAGAGTGTCAATACTTATGAACATGGACAACAAAATTTAGACCAAACCAAAGAAATTATGACGCGTATTTAAATAGTACGTGCATCACTCATCATTATTCGAGGAAAGCGAAATGTGGAAGATGAAGAATATCGTGGCTTAAGAACTTGAGGGAATGGTTTAAATGCAGTAGTGCAGAACTATTTAGAGGGGCAGTCAACAGGGTCCGCATAGCCATGATGATTTCCAACCTTCGATAGAAGATGGAACTTAAAGAAGAAGCTCCCTCATTAAACTTAAAAGTTTGTTGTAGGGATATAAATTAGAACTACGCCTAAGGATGCTTCGGTGTTGTGTATGATTTGGAAGCATGGACACTTAAGAAACGAGTGCATCTGAATAATTAGCCTCCTTTGAATTTTGGTGTTGCAGAAAAATCCTACGAATATCATGTACCTTTTTGCCTTATACATTTTTTACCTTTTTTATTTTTCACTAGCGTTAACATTCACTACTTGTTTTAAATATTTAGCATTCCTTTCCTCAGGTAGCTATAGCTTCCTGCGTGGTTATTGTTAGTTGTTGCTCCATAAACCATCAGGATCCTCTAACACGATTGCCAAAAATTGGTCGCATTGCTCCCGTTCTTTTACCAAGTTAATGTTCTTCTATTCTAACTTGGCTACACTGTACTGATGCATTTTCAGTTGCCCTCCATCTTATATATCATTGTTTTTTTTTCCTTTTTGCGAAATATGTCAATATATTTTACCTTTTTTATTTTTCACTCGCATTAACTCCCAAACAGCACAGTACGTTTTAAGTACGTACAATTTTGGTACTGTACGTACATGATGTAAAATGTACGTTTTAAGTACGTACACTGCGGTACATACCAGTACGTACAGAAGTGTACCTACTATTACGTCTTAAGTATGTACCAGGAGAAAGAAGAGCTAAACATATTTATTATGTTAGGTTATGTTAACCTAACCTAATTTGGAGTACAGTTTTGATGTGATAATTCATTGCATTCATTTAGATTTTTTTACTTATTTTTGGTGTTGGTGCTTATAGTGTGGTTTCCTGTTATCTTATTCAGTCGAGTGTTTTTTAACTTATATAGTCATACTGAAAAATATATTTTGTGGGCGAGGAAGTATATTTAAAACAAAACCATTTGGTAAACTTTAAGATTTATAAATTTTGCTTGTTTTTGTACTTCAAATATGAATAAAAAAGATATATTCATCTACATTTACTTTTATTTACATAAATCATCATAAATGTGTATAGTATGTACATAATATGCATATATATATATATATATATATATATATATATATATATATATATATATATATATATATATATATATATATATATATATATATATATAGTATGTACTAGGTACATACCTTCAATATGTACTAGGTACGTACCTTCAGTACGTACTAGGTATGTACCATAATTTGGAAAATGTACGTCTTATGTACGTACTTCGTACAGCAAAGTACGTACATTGTACATACTTTATGTCCCATCAGTACGTACTTAGTTTGTCTTATGTACGTACTTGTGCTTGCTGGGCTTCCACTACTTATTTTAAACGTTTTATACGTTTGGAATTCCTTTCCTCAGGTACCTATGGCTTCCTCCGTGGTTATTGTTATTTGTTGCTCTGGAAACCATCAGGGTCCTCTAACACTATTGCCACAAATGTAGTGATCCTTTTCCCAAGTTAATGTTCTCCTATGGTAACTTGGCTGTATCGTACTCATGACAACCAAATAGTCAGAAATACGTATTTACGGTTGCTTTCTATCTATATACCATTGTTTTTTTTCTTGTTGTGAGATATGCCAACAAGATATTAGAAAAAAAATACCACAGTTTAACATTGGGGAATGTATTGAACCTACAGGAAAAAACTGACGTCGGAAAATTACAGACTACAAAAGAGCAAAACAGCACTAGGTAAGCACTTGTAATCGGTCCTCATCTCTTGTATTTAAATTTTTTTGGTGTTTTTCAATTTCAACTGCTTTCCTGATTATAAGTTTAGTCCCATTTTCAATGTTGCTACCATCGTTGTTTCATTTATGTTTATGTTATGTCCTGCATTTATATATGCTAAAGATGACGTCTTTCTTTTATTTCGATAGTATTACGATATTCTTCTCATCTAGCCTGTATTCTTCGATTGGCCTAATTTTACTCTTTGATTTTACGATGCAATTTTTGTAAAACGAATGAGTTTTTGTTTTTGCGGATGGTAATATAATTGAGATTTTCCTGCCGGTGTTAAATAGTCTTTATTTTGTTTTTCCTTAAAACTCTACAGATTTTGTCTGACGTGCCGTTTATATAGGACAGTATAGTTTTTCCAATTGGTTTTTCCTCTTTTTTTTTTCGAAATTTCTGTACCGTTATAATCGTAGACGTGGAGAAGCCAGTTTTTCTTAAAGCTGTTTGTGTATTTTCTGGTTCTTATGGTCCTCATTTGTCATTTTCACATCTTATGACTAGGGTTTTTGTATAAGCTACTCTTTGTGTTTATGCTCTACTGATTGTATTGCTTTTTTTTTTCTATATTCTGACTAAAAAGGTTCGTTATTCAGTTCTCAATTCATCTGGAATTTGCCGTAGTTTCATAAATATATTAAACATACTTGTTAACCAACTTGTTCCTGTCTCTCACAACTCTGCCCACATTTCCCCAAGGATATAATCCGCTTCAACTGCTTCACCTTTCTCTATTTTTTGAAATGGTTGAGCAACTTCCTCGTTTGTTATTTTGGTGATTATTGTTTTTAATGCCTCTATTAGTTCATCTGGTTTTCTGGCAAATTCTTGGTTTATTAAATTGTTGCAGTATTTTTCGTATCTTTTTTAGCAATTATTTTCGTAAAATAGTATTTTATTATTTTGATCTTGAATACATCTAATGTAGATAAATCCTTTCGCTTTGTTTTCGTATATTTGTATCCGATTTATTTTCTTGAACCCCTTTATACAGTTTTCTCCCTTATAACTTCGTTTAACCACCACTAGGCCTCTTTATTCTCAAACTACTTTTATGAGGTTGTTCCCATTTCAGTTGCATTATCTTTAATAATAATACTTGCCATATTCCTTACAGGAATTACATTCCTTAGAGGGATGTATCGAACAATATTTTATTTCTTTTAAATAATGTTACCGACAGTTAATTCAACACGTATTAAAAAGATCGACACAAACCTTTTTCAGCAATTGTGCAATTATGATACATTCAGCGCATATTTTGATAGCCAAATATTTGTGTAATAGTAAATATACGCAAGTACCTACACCGTGTAATGTCAATTAACATACTGCGATGTCGATCTTTAAAGACCTCACAATTCTCTCGGAATCAGACTAAACTTAAAGGCTAACTAAACACAGTACATCAGGATGAATGCATTCCCTGTAACTTCATTACCAAAAGTCTAAGTGACTTTACCAGTACACTTTTTTTAATCCATGCCAAAATCATAAAAAATGATCACATGAAAATTTTCAAGTTTAAATTTAATCTTTTGATTGAGATGTCAGATCAATTTTTCAGTCACTGTAAGCAATGAAAATAGCATTCGTCTGATTACCTCTTACCCTAGTATTAAAATGGCAAGCTTAATAATGCAAATTAATGTAAAATTATACACATCTTAGATTTACTATACAACAAAAGTAAATTAGCGACCCTCATAATAATTTCAATATAAATAACTCATTTTAATAATATATCCAAACTTGTTTTATGCATATTAGGATAAAGACTGACTCAACCATATAAAGGACAATAGGAGGTATAGGAGATAAAATGAGTAGCATACGATAATGCATTTTCAAATATTTTTTATTATGTCACAATATATCTTTAAAACTATAACAATTCTTAGAGCACCTAAAAGTAACGCTTATTAATAAATATATGGAGAATAATACTTAATTTATGAATCACATGAAAAATACATTCACATAAATAAATCGAAATAATAACCGTTATTTCAACGGATCGATAGGTATATACTCTATACTTTAATCAAAAAGAAAAAACAAAAAGGCTATTCATAAAGAACACCATGAAGATTTTTTTTACAGAATACAACAAGATATAGAAAAAAAAGAATTACGTTAAATTCTGGGCGGAAGAGTTTTGATTACGCATTCCAAGAATAAAATGTGACCTACCGATCTCTCTTAAACATAACAAAGTTGAAAAATTGAATTCAAAGAATTCACATACACTTAAGTGCAAAAGCGTTTAAATATATTAAAAATTTATTTGGCTTTCTATAAGAAGTAAAATAATTAATATTATAGAGAGAATATGTTACACTTTTTTAAAATATATAGATACATTAGATAAAGTATAACGCACTAGTTAAACAAATATTAATTAGCAAAACCAAGCACCAAACAATCAAAAGTGAGCTGCAATGTTTAAATTGAAAACTTAAAACTTATTTAGAAGTAGAGAAAATACATCATTTGTTAAAATACGAAGATTCAATAACATATATTCAATAAAATCGACAAATTTTAGGTCAAAACGGTATTATGGACATCAAAGATTTTTTGCGGCTCTGCGTATCAAAACATATACTGATTGATTATTGAGAGAACCTAAAAAATAACCTGAGTTTTGATATAGCAAAAATAACTAATAAAAATATTTTAAACAATTATACAGACATTGGTGAACTAATTTTCAAATTAATTTAGAACAATAAAGAAAGTAATAAGATAACAATGCAACTTGATATTAATTTTCTTCCAAGAGAATATGATCCTATGGTGTTTTAAAATTCATAGCCTGTAATCTCTGTATATCTATAAATCATATATTAATTATGAAGAAAATAAATAAAGCCGTTTTTTTGCCCCGTTTAAAACATTTAGATTACATCGATAACGAATTACCACAGCGCAATATGTAACAACTCAATGTGAACATTTCAAATGATTTCAAAATCAACGAATACCTTTTCATCCTAAAGAATCTACAAATATTTTGAGTAATCACAATGTTATTAATTATTTTCTGTGAATTTTTTACTTATTTGATAAAAATGTGTAAATTCTTTATGAGAAGAATTTTAACTAAAATATTCCCTTAATCTTTGGCTTGATCAACCATAGAGGTTGTCAGCTTGAGCATGTTCTTCGACTGTCAGATACATGCCTTCTTCCTGATATGCTGAATCGTGCTTCGCCAAAATACGAAGTAGAGGACGTAATTTCAACCACCACTGCTCCTTGGGGATCCGTTTACTACAAAAAAATGTTTCATTAATATGGTAGTATGCCAATTAAAAAATTAATCGAATGATTATTAGAAACATATTCTTCTTGAAACTGTATCGCGTTTAAACATGGTAAAGCTTTTGTAAAAAATAAAAATATATGCAATAACAGAAAGTAAGCAAAAATTTAATTTATTTTATACGTGTTTATATATTTTATATAATTTACTGTTGATAAAATATATTGATTTTTGTTCGGCTGTGAACTCTTTATTTTAACAAGCCAAAACCACAAATAGATACAAAAATTTTACCACAAATAGACAAGAATTTTAATTAAAAATACATTATTTCGTTAACATTAAGGTTTATTCCTGTGAAATATAGTAGTTGATATAAAAAGTAACAAGCAATAGTTTTCCAACTATATTAAGAAAAAAAAAGAGCGTGGCCCTTGGGGAGTGCCGAAAAGGGAATACTTCTTATAGCCTGTGTTATATTTTTGTACACTACACATTTAAGTTCTTTAAAATTTAGAAATCTTAATTTTTTTCTTTAAAAATTTTGTTTAATGATTTTAGTAATTTTCAAAACATAGGTTAAATATTGAACTGTTTTTATTAATCTAATTTATTGTCTTTATTTGTTATTAAAGGTTCTATTTATAACACTTACAAATTTATTAAAGTCTTTACTTGTACAATATAACTAATTTATTTTACACTAAAATTATATAATTTATCTACGTGCGTTACATTTTATATATATATATATATATATATATATATATATATATATATATATATATATATATATACAAACAACACAGTTTATTAGGGTTGCAGTCAGAAAATTGGCCGGGATGTTAATGAAACACTCTTATGACTTTTTGTCTAGCTTTCGGAATGGTTTTATTCCTTTTTCAAGACATAGTCATTGAGATTATTTATAAAAGCATAGACACTCAACATTAATAACCCACACATAAAATATAAAATAGTGGACAAAATACATTTTAAAATTCTTTAAAACTTAGGTACAGATAGTAAAAATTTTGTTTGTCCTTTTTTTTACTATCTATTTTTACTATCTGTACCTAAGTTTTAAAGAATTTTAAAATGTATTTTGTCCACTATTTTATATTTTATGTGTGTGTTATTAATGTTGAGTGTCTATGCTTTTATAAATAATTTCAACGACTATGTCTTGAAAACGGAATAAAACCATTCCGAAAGCTAGACAAAAAGTCATAAGAGTGTTTCATTAACATCCCGGCCAATTTTCTGACTGCAACCCTAATAAACTGTGTTGTTTGTTTATATTGACGGTCACTAATATCCAGTAATTTCTTATATATATATATATATATATATATATATATATATATATATATATATATATATATATATATATATATATATATATATATATATATATATATATAACTAAGGTACACTCGAAGAGTGGTGGGTTTTTCGGTCAAAGTGGAGAAATAAAAGACAAAGAAGGTGGCTACTTCATCTATTTATTGAAGACGTTTCGCTTTCTGCTCAGAAAGCATCATCAGTTCATCTAAAAAGAACAATATGAAACCAAACATCCATAGAGAAGTTAAAAAATGTGTGTTACCTTACAAAGACATGTAGCAGTCAATGATGTTAAAAATATGAAAAAGCTTACGAAACTGGACATTTAGAGTTAAAGTTGTAAAAAACAATTAATTGAAACTAGGTATAGTTTACAAATTAACAATATTCAATATCCATTTCTGGAATTAAATTTGAAGGACTTAATAGAGAGAATATCAATGGCGCACCCAAGATTTGTCTGAGGGGGGGGTTTGAAATTTTTTTATGCTACCTCCATTTTGAGTCCCTAAAATTTGGGTTTTAGTTTAATTTAAAGTACTAAAGATAGCAGTGCCAAAGATTCAGGTATCTATTATCCTGCCTACCAACTCTCTTGTGCGCATTTGACTGTCGTACGTACCATACTCGGAAAGTGGGGTGGCCGCTGTAAGGCTGGCGGCATTTTAAAGTAATTACTATTTTAATGGAAATAAGCCACAATTGAAGGTTAAAATAAATTTATTGACGTTTGACATTAATCAAACTTGTAAATACAATACATTTTGGAGACGGCTATCGCCGTATTTTCGCCAATCCTGCCAGTCCAAGGCATGCTCCTCCTCCAAACCTCTCGATTCCATCGCTCTTCTAATTCCTTCATTCCATTAGCGTCGAGTTCTACCTCTTTTTCTTCTGCCAGGGGGCTTCCATTTGTGAAGTTTTTGGGGCCAACGTTCGTCAAGCATTCTCAATAGGTGTCCAAACCATTTTGAACCTCTTCTTTCTATTCTATCAATGACCGTTTCTGTAGCATTCATCTTATTTCTTATAGATTCGTTGGTCTTCCTTTCCTGCCTTGATGTTCTAGCATTTCTTCTCAAATAATCCATTTCAACTGCCAGCAATCTTCTCTTCAGGTCTGCATTCATTGTCCATACTTCAGAGCCATAACAAAGAACTGATTCAACCATGGTTTGCCCTATTTATTTTTTGTTCCTTTTGGAAATGTTGCGATCCCAGCATAAGGAGTTCAGACATCCTACAATTTTACGTCCCTGATTAATTCGGTGTTTAAATTCAATTTCTTCCAAGCCATTCTTAGCAATCAGTGCATCTAAATATTTAAATTTTTCCACTTGTTTGATTTCCACGTCCTCGTCGATCAACACTTCAAACCTTGCATCTGAATTGATAACTTAAACGTCAATAAACTTATTTTAACCTTCAATTGCGGCTTATTCCCATTAAAATAGTAATTAGATCTTATCTGTGTCGTTGACCCGGTTGGTGTTTCTCTTCTTCTTTCTTTTTAATGACTGCTCGGATGTAATTGTGAACACTATTCCATCCCTCCGTACTTCCCGCCATCTTTACGATCATTTCTCTTACAATCACAGGGTTCATACCTATTTCTTTATACATTCTGTTTCTCTCCACTGTACATCTATTACACTCCAGCATTGTGTGAGTAACAATGTCAGAATATTCGCAGTATAGGCATTTATCTGTATCTGTCTTTCTGAATCTATGAAGATACGCCCTAAAACAGACAATCTACCCAGTCCCTTAGGCTCGGGATCAGCATCTTGGTCCACTGAGCAACATCTTACTTGATGTTCCCCTCTTCTTGTCATCTTTCCATTGATCTTTCCCTTTCGTCTTTTTTTTATAGCTGTTGTCAAATGCTCTCTTCTCTCATAGAGATGTCTCTTTTCTACTGCTAATACATGCAGAGGAACACAACCCGTGATAGTCCACAAGGCCGCCGCAGATACAGTCCTATAGGCGCATGCTACTCGCAACAGACTCGTTGCGTCTACTTCTGTCATAAGCCTAATATTAGGTATCTATATCTAAATATAATGAAAAATATTAATTATTGTGTATTTATACAATAATTATTGTGTTCTACATATTTAACGAACGTGGTAATTTAATTATTCAATTAGCGTTTTGAATTTTTTGTATTGTCTGTGAAAGACAAGTTACATTTTCCTACTATTCTTTATATATGTTTTACGTTATATGCCCTGGAGGGGGGTTAACCCCCACCTCCCCTCCCCCCGGTGCGCCAAAGAAGAAGATGATCATATTTCTTATATGTATTTTCTTCTATATTATAATGTATTTTGGATGTATCTGAATTAATTAGGTGAAGTATTTTGAACGATGCGTTTACGTAGAATAAAATTAGAATATGCTAGAGCAATTTCGACAATGTTTTCGATTTGGTTTTACATTGTTTGACAGAATGTCCGTATCGTAAGAAATTAAAATAGTGAACAACGAGAAAGATATATGGTCCTACAGAAAAATTGTATAAGTTAATCTGTATGTTTTGAGGAAAGTCATTTCCTAAAAATTGAACAATAACCATTTGTCGCTTAAAGTAAATACGATTTCAATTGAAACATAATATTTGTGGTCCGATCAATAATTCTAAGGCGCATATAGAAATAAAACTAAACATTTGTAATTGATCACTCCCGGTATTGTCCACATGGACGCAGGTGTGGCTTATTACTTTCTAACCTAATGTGTTTACACTCAAACCTTTCGTTATCTGGCAAGAAATGCGTTCTCAGATAAGCTATATAATCAGTGTCGTTCTGATAGACAACAAGTGTATATTTTTAATATTTTTGTGTAAAATGTAGACTAGTGTTTTAGGTAGACAGTAGGAATAAGTTGTAAATACATATTAAATATGACCTTTTGGCAATCATTTGAATGTGATATCAACGAGAATACTTGCAGCAATGCAACGGACGATTGGATATGTTAAATGTAAATTCTTATTTCTAATATACTATAAAGTCTAATATATATATTAGATATATAGGGATGCTCGGTCATAATATTTGTCCTCAATCTATTTTTTTAACAAATAAAAGTAAATACATTTTTTTAGATACAATACCAATGAATTGGGAATTTGTAACTAAGGACTTACATATTCAAACTCAAAGAGTTGTTCTAAATATGTATTCCTGTTTACGGGGTGAAAATAGTACACTGTCGGAAACTAATATTGTGATAAGGATATGTGAACTTACCAGACTTGCCCGTTCGACAGTTTTACGACGTATTGCAGCTGGGGATGTAAGTGATCATTGTGTTAAACGTCAAAGAGTTGGACAAAACCTTAAAATAATCGATAAAGCAACTAAAGACGTTATTTGTCGCCATACCTACGAATTTTATCAGGACAACAACGTTTTAACGTTGGAAATGCTTCAGGAGAATTTGGAAATGCTTCCGTTCTTTACAATGGCTTACAGATCTGCTGTTAACGAATCAATAGGCCAGACACCAGCCAGAGTACTATTCGGATGCGAAATGCGACTACATTGTGATCTAGAGTTTGGGTGTCGACCTGGAGAAGATGTAGCAGGTGAAGATTATGTAATCGAATTACGAAGAAGAATGGACGATGTATATGAGTTGGTCCGTTCCCACTTTCAGATCGCTAGCGACCGAATAAAGAAACGGTACGATACACAAGCCGAAAAGGGTTACTTTAACGACAAAGTCTGGCTCTATAATCCCAAGAAACGAAAATTGCCCCATCAAAAATCTCCCAAATTGCAGCAGTTCTGGGAAGGTCCATACCTCATTATGGAGAAGATCAACGATGTCATCTACCGAATAAGCAAGATTCCGAGGGGAAAGCCGATGATAGTACACCATAACCGGCTGGCGTCTTTCGAAGGTGACCACGACGTAGATGAAGAAGTGGAAGTAAACCAAGTCCAAGATGTGTCTGACCTCACGTTTGAGGAATTCATGGGTGCCTATGGAGGTACCGCTAAAGCAAGACATGGTGTTACCACTGAAGAAAAGCAAGATCTACTCGCGCTTCCCGATGACTACTCGCTGGCCCTTACCATCCCGGCCAGTATCAAAGACGCACCAGGGTTGGCGTCCGTATTTCGAAGGAAGCTCGGTCGAGTTGCAGAACTTCAATGCCAAGTGCCAGCTCCCGGGAAAGCCTTGAAACTCCAAGATGCATCACGTTACCTTTTCTACCTGGTAACCAAAGACACTGCCCGTGACCAACCTACCTACCGAGATGTATGGGAAGCCTTACTTCAATCGAGAGAGCACGTACTAGAGTCCGACGTGCAAAAGTTAGCCATGCGAAAGTTAGAGTGCCGCCAATTAGATTGGAGGGTTATCCGAAGTATGGTGGAGATCTTTAAATACACCGAAGTCCAGGTGTTAGTCTATAGTTACTGGTGCGGAGATAAAACCGTCCCTTGTCATTTTTATACAACTGGAAGTTATAAAAGAGGGTCCAGGTGCCGATACCAGCATACCGTTCCAGTTCCAGTTCCAACAAGGTTCCAGGAGGAACCATCTTTTAAGAGGGGGGCAATGTTACGATAGATAATGACGCATCATATGACTCAAAACTGTAAACATATTATTACTAACCCATTCGTCTTTTCTAGATCATAAATATACCTGCCGGCAGAAATCTCTAGAGACATGGGTCCCCCTACGATATAAAAAAACCTGTTTACATTGATGGAATTGCTTCGATGGAAGGTCATGGATTCCTCGCCGTAATGCTCGATAACGGTTATTTATATATATATATATATATATATATATATATATATATATATATATATTGAGATGATATTGAATATAGGAGAAAGAAAAATAGTGTTTAAAAAAAAATAATTTATAAGTTATATGCTAGATAATATTAGATATAAAAAGTATTTGGTTATTTTAATAAGTTATATACTATAGAATATATTTATATGAGGGCATTCATAAGAAAATAGCATATAATAAGTGTAAAAAGTTTTTTTTTTAATAATTATGATATATTTAAGTGAGCCATGTGCATAGGCAACCAAATATACTCTGAAAGTGACAGTTAAGGGATGGTTGCGAATGTAGAAGTGGGGTTATTTATTGGTTTGAGATGTTTAATTTACATATAATTACGGATTTTAGGTAGTGTAGTTTATTAATTTAGGCTGTTTAATTTACATATAAGTTTATATTCTGATCTGAAAAGCCTAAATGTCAATAAAATTCTCGATAGAAAAAGAATTCTCTAGAACACGGAAGATAACCTTGTTTGCGAAATAGACTATTCGAGAAGATTCATATATGTAGGTTCATCAATTCAGATGCAAGGTTTGAAGTGTTGATCGACGAGGACGTGGAAATCAAACAAGTGGAAAAATTTAAATATTTAGATGCACTGATTGCTGAGAATGGCTTGGAAGAAATCGAATTTAAACACCGAATTAATCAGGGACGTAAAATTGTAGGATGTCTGAACTCCTTATGCTGGGATCGCAACATTTCCAAAAGGAACAAAAAATAAATAGGGCAAACCATGGTTGAATCAGTTCTTTGTTATGGCTCTGAAGTATGGACAATGAATGCAGACCTGAAGAGAAGATTGCTGGCAGTTGAAATGGATTATTTGAGAAGAAATGCTAGAACATCAAGGCAGGAAAGGAAGACCAACGAATCTATAAGAAATAACATGAATGCTACAGAAACGGTCATTGACAGAATAGAAAGAAGAGGTTCAAAATGGTTTGGACACCTATTGAGAATGCTTGACGAACGTTGGCCCCAAAAACTTCACAAATGGAAGCCCCCTGGCAGAAGAAAAAGAGGTAGAACTCGACGCTAATGGAATGAAGGAATTAGAAGAGCGATGGAATCGAGAGGTTTGGAGGAGGAGCATGCCTTGGACTGGCAGGATTGGCGAAAATACGGCGATAGCCGTCTCCAAAATGTATTGTATTTACAAGTTTGATTAATGTCAAACGTCAATAAATTTATTTTAACCTTCAATTGTGGCTTATTTTTATTAAAATAGTAATTACTTTAAAATGCCGCCAGCCTTACAGCGGCCACCCCACTTTCCGAGTATGGTACGTACGACAGTCAAATGCGCACAAGAGAGTTGGTAGGCAGGATAATAGATACCTGAATCTTTGGCACTGCTATCTTTAGTACGAGGCATGTTTTTTAAGTAAGTACCGTTTTGCGATTCCGCCGCCGCAGCGCTACGGTCGGCGTTCCGCGCATGAGCGCTGGTTACCTACATCTCTTGTCTACACACTGACGCGATTACAGTCTGATTCTTCATTGTATACTTGTTTACTCCAGTGTTTAAGAGGCCTCCGACAATCGTGAGTCACGCTGATTGTGAAGTACGGGCTGTTATACGATTTCTTAGTGCTAAAGGCGTAAAACAGATCGATATTCATCGTGAGATCGTTGAAGTTTACAGACAAAACATTATGAGTGATGGAATGGTAAGGAAATCGGTGAGAGCATTTAAAGATGGCCGCACAAATGTGCATGATGAAGAACGGAGTGGGCGTCCTTCGGTCGTTAATGAAAATTTGGTGCAGAAAGTGAACGAAAAGGTGAGAGAAAACAGACGCTTTACAATTTCATCATTGTCCGACTGCTTTCCTCAGTATTCTCGTAGTGTTTTGTATCGCATTGTTACCGAGAACTTGAATTACCGGAAATTGTGTTCACGTTGGGTTCCAAAAATGTTGACGGATTTGCACAAAACCCAACGTTTAGGCAGTGCATTGACTTTCCTTGAGCGGTACCAAAGTGAAGGTGAAGATTTTTTAGACCAAATGTTACTGGTGACGAAACGTGGGTGGCCTACGTCACACCAGAATCGAAACAAGAATCCATGGAATGGCGACATTCATCATCACCCAAAGGAGTGAAGTTTAAGCAAACAATTTCTGCCCGGAAAATCATGTGCACAGTTTTTTGGGACAGAAAAGGAGTATTGCTAGTGGAGTTTCTGCCTCGTAATGAGACAATCAATGCAGCGTCTTATTGTGAGACATTGAAAAATCTGCGTCGTGCAATCCAGAACAAAAGACGTGGCAAGTTGAGTAAGGGTATCGTTTTGCTGCATGACAATGCCCGTCCACATGTGGCTAATCAGACCAGAGATCTCATCAAATCATTTAAATGGGAAACTCTAGATCATCCTCCATACAGCCCTGATCTGGCGCCCAGCGACTACCATTTGTTCCAGCACTTGAAGAAACACCTGGGCGGTCAGCGTCTTCAAGACGATAACGAAGTCAAAACATTTGTGATGCAGTGGTTAACAAGTCAGGCGGCAGACTTTTATCAGGAGGGTATTCAAAAACTGGTGCCACGTTATGACAAGTGCCTCAATATTCACGGAAATTATGTAGAAAAGTAGATTAAGGTACAGGCTTTCATGTAAAAATAAAATTATTGCCATATCTTTGTACGTCTTTTTTTAATTCCAAAACGGTACTTACTTAAAAAACACGCCTCGTACTTTAAATTAAACTAAAATCCAAATTTTAGGGACTCAAAATGGAGGTAGCATAAAAAAATTTCAAACCCCCCCTCAGACAAATCTTGGGTGCGCCATTGATATTCTCTCTATTAAGTCCTTCAAATTTAATTCCAGAAATGGATATTGAATATTGTTCTGATGACTCATCCTGCTTGTAGCGGTACATTACTGTTGGGGTTTTGTCTTAAAAATGTCCTTTAAGTATTTATTTATTTCATTTCGCCTGTTTAGTAGGCAATCCAATACACGGCTGTGTATTTGGTATTCTCTACATTAGGTTAAAATATATTAGCGAAAATCATATCTCGATAAGAAAATCGATAAATCCGTACGTCGATGATTTGAAATGTAACCTTTAAATTGTTCCACGTATAGACTATGAGCCCATGGGAAGTTTTTTAGGAGTCATTTGACCCAGCATGAATCCCATATAAATCAATACTACAATATGTTAAAATACCACAATTCCCGCCTTGATTTGAAAAGTGACATATGTCATGTCAGACTGTAACTAGAATATGTCAGTAGAGTTCACTTGTTTTGTTTTATTATTATGGTATTGTTATGGCCGTTTGCTATCTACATTCTTTTTATTAAAAGTATTCAATAATTATTGTTTGTTTTACTTCTTCGAATCCAGTAATCACTTCAGGTCATGGGCCCAGTTATGTGCCAGTAATGGAATAGTTTGTGATTCGAAGGGTAAACAGGAATTTGGATCTTGGAATTTTGGAAGTCTGAAAACGTGAACGTGATCAAAACAAACACAGCAATGGCGGTCAATCTACAGGTAGCAAATTTTAAACAATTTGATGGTACAGGTTTTTCAAATTGGAAGTTTCGCATGGAGTTAATGTTGGAACAAAATGATTTGCTGGAAATTTTACAAGACATAATTGATGACACCTTAAAAAAGAATGATGCTAAAGCAAGGAATCTTATAGTGCAATGCTTAGCGGATAATGCGATACAGATTGTAAAAGATAAAAAGACAGCCAGAGATATGTTCAATACTTTAAAAGACACATATTTGCAAAAAGGTTTGTCTGTTCAAGTTGAAATTCAACGTAAATTAAGAAACATGAGGTATGCTAGTGGAAAATTAACAGATTTTATAATGATTTTTGAAAACACAGTGACAGATCTGAAGACTAGTGGTGGAACAATTGGAGAACCCGAAATTGTTTCACAATTGTTAGCTGCTATGCCGGAGTCATATCAAGCAACAGTCACAGCAATTGACATTATTTTCAGTCAAGATCCAACTAGAATTGATTTTAATATGGTGAAAAATAAACTCTTACAGGAAGAATCTCGTCAAGGAAATTCTCATAAAAATAATGAAGAATCCACAGCAGTTTTCTTTGCTAATAAGAATCGATATCACTATGGACGTCAACAGAATTCCCAGCAGGTCACACATGGTCCTGGAAATCATAGTAGAGAAGGACGATGGAATCATGGACGACAGTCAAATAGACAATATCCAGTAGTGGGACAAGGAAAGGGCAATTTTCGATTTAAATGCTACAAGTGCGGTAAAATTGGACATAAAAGAAATGAGTGCATGGAACATCGGTCTGCTAATAGTGCAAGTGTCAGTCCAAATCAGGTTGAAGAAGAAATTTCATTTCTTACTGAACTAAATGAATTTGAATCGCCACATCCTAAAACACATACAGTTTTGTGTGACAAAAGAAAGGAGCTTGTTGAGGTGGATGGTCCATCAAATGTCATAGTTGTCAATCTGAATTTTGACAGAGATGAAACAATAATTGATAAAAGTGTAAACAAAAACATTGACTTTATAATAGTCTCTGGTGCCACAAATCATTTGATAAATGCAGTTTAGGAAGTTTTTTGACAGAAATTAAAACTGTAGCTCATAATATTAGTGTAGCAAAGCAAGGTGTAACCATAAAAGCTGAAATGAGTGGCAATTTACATGTTTTAAGTAATGTCGGTGTTAAACTCAATCTGAAAGATATTTTACAGTGCAATGAATTGGAATATAATCTGTTAAGTGTAAAGAAAATGGAACAGGCAGGTCTAAAAATTATATTTGAAAATAAAAAAGTACAGGCATACCATAATTCTAATTTAATCATGAGTGGAATGTTAAGAGGAAACTTATATATAATTACTTTTACTGTAGTAGATGATAAATGTAATGTTGCCATTTCAGATAGTATATTACACAGAAGAATGGGTCATTCTTCACTATATCCTCCAAGTAATTTATGTGAGATATGTATTAAGGGGAAACAAACAAGGAAACCTTTTAAGAATATTCCAACTGGAAACAAGGCCAAGTCAATTTTAGAAGTTATATCATCTGATGTAGCTGGACCATTTTCTCCAGCATCATATGATGGATGCAGGTACTTTGTATCCTTTATTGATCATTTTTCTCACTTTTCATATGTGTATCTAATGAAAGAAAAAAGTGAAGTTTTGGAGAAGTTTATGGAGTATGAAGCAATAGTAAGTGCCCAACTTAAAACTAAAATATCAAGGTTACGTACTGACAATGGTGGTGAGTATGTGTCCCATGCATTTAAAAAATTTTGCAAGTCTAAAGGAATTCAAATTGAATTTACAGTGCCTAGAAATCCTGAGCAAAATGGGGTCAGTGAGAGATTTAACCGAACTGTTTTAAATATGACCCGTTGCTTACGTTTTGACAGTGAACTGCCTAAGAATTTATGGGGTGAAGCTGTACGAACAGCAACATATATAATTAATCGATTAAAAACCACTGCAGTGGCAAGTGGTAAACTTCCAGCAGAAATTTGGTTTAATTTGGTTTAAAGCTCGATGAAAGAAGTCAAGAAAAATATTTAGTAAGATACAGTAATAATGGATATCGTTTATGGAATCCATTAAATAATAAAATTGAAGTTTCTCGAAGTGTGATATTTGATGAACAATATATGAAACAAACCCAAATTTTTACTGAAGAAAAGGAAACAGATGTAGAGAAAGATGATGTCAAAAATGAAAAGGAAGAAAAAAGGGATGAGACTATAAGAAAAAGTAATAGAGAACGAAAGATGCCAATTAGATATAATGACTATGATATGGATATGAATGGCTTCATGACAGCACTCTCAGCAGGAATTTTACCATCTGAAGTTCCAAAAAATTACGAAGAAGCAACCAAAGATAAAAAGTGGTTGGAAGCTGTTAATGAATTATCAGTTCTAGAGAAAAATAAAACTTGGGAGTTGGTGTTTCCTCCAAATGAGGTGAATATAATAGACTCCAGGTGGGTATTTACACAGAAAGAAATAAATGGAAATATTTTCAAAAAGGCTCGACTAGTTGCAAGAGGTTATAAACAGGAACTTGATCCAGATGAAGATATTTACACTCCAGTGGCCAGAATGATAACATTAAGAGCACTATTGGTATTAGCTCTTGAAACAGATTCAGAAATTCATCAAATGGATGTGAAGTCTGCTTTTCTAAATGGAGAATTGAAGGATCCTGTTTATATGCAACCACCTCCTGGATTTTCACAAGTTAAGCAAGGTTATGTGTGTCAACTCAGGAAAGCTTTATATGGATTAAAACAAAGCCCTAAGTGTTGGTATGATCGGTTACATTTATTTTTACTTGATAATAATTTCAGAAGATCTACTGTAGATCCCTGTTTATATATAAAATGTAATACTTACTTGCTAATTTGGGTAGATGATTTGATGATAATATCTAATAATGTCATTGATGTAAATAACATAAAAGAGCAATTATCATCAGAATTTGAAATGAAAGATTTAACTAATAATTCAAATAAGAATGTGTTTCTGGGTATTGAAATTGAAAAGAAAGGCGATTTTTTATTAATTTCACAGAAAAATTTAATTAGAAAAGTTTTAAAATAATTTAATATGAATTATTGTAAACCCTTGGATCTGCCTATTCAACCAAAATTAAATTTAATTAAAAATGAGAAAGATATTGTGTGAATGAAAAGATATTGTGCCTTATAAACACCTTATTGGATCACTTATGTACATTATGTTAGGAACAAGACCAGATCTATGTTTTACAGTAATGTATTTTAGTCAATTTCAAAACTGTTTTGGTATCAACCATTGGAATCACTTGAAAAATGTTTTGAGGTATTTAAAGAAAACTGAGAATTTTGTTCTAAGATATGTAAAATCTAAAAATACTGTCACAAATATTAATGCTTTTGTAGACTCTGATTTTGCCTACAATATTAATGATCGGAAAAGTGTAAGTGGATTTGTTTTGAATTTTAATAGTAATATTATTTTCTGGAAATCAAAGAAACAGTCAGTTGTAGCAATTTCTGGTCCTGAGGCAGAATATGTTGCTTTATCAAACTGTATAACTGAGTGTCTCTTTCTTAAACAGTTACTAGAGGATATGATTTGTAAAATTGTTGATCCAATAGTGATATTTGAAGACAATCAGTCATGCATAAAGATTGCTTGTACTTTAGAAACAAAACGATCTAAACACATAGATGTTCGTCACCACTTTATTAGATATTGCGTTTTTGAGAATAAAATTAAACTAGTATATGTACCCAGCGAACAGCAGTGTGCTGCTGATATGATGACAAAAGCATTATCTTGTGTTAAGTTCAAAAATTTTAGAGACTGTATAGGTCTCTGTAGTATTGCTAATGATAGTGATCTGTAGTATTGATACTTATCTGATACTGTTGTTTAATAATTAGTTTTAAGTTATTTTGGTGGAATTGAGGGGAGGTGTTAAAATACCACAATTCCCGCCTTGATTTTAAAAGTGACATATGTCATGTCAGACTGTAACTAGAATATGTCAGTAGAGTTCACTTGTTTTGTTTTATTATTATGGTATTGTTATGGCCGTTTGCTATCAACATTCTTTTTATTAAAAGTACTCAATAATTATTGTTTGTTTTACTTCTTCGAATCCAGTAATCACTTCACAATATGTAATAACAACTTTAGAAACTATGCCGTCAATTTTTATCGGTACAGGTAAAGTAAACTTACCACTCAACTGCGGTTAAAGTAAAATGGCCAGGGGAAAGGGCAAAAACAGAGAGTTGATTTCCACCAACCTACCACCAACAAAAGATATGGAAGATTTGGTAGACCATTGTCTCAGTCAGAAGGTCTGCGATTATCGTCTGCGATTCGAACTGTCACCATCTAGGTTGTGGCAGCAGAGATAACAACGCTGGAGGTAAGTCTCTTTATGACCATATTATATAAGTATATACCATATATATATATATATATATATATATATATATATATATATATATATATATATATATATATATATATATATATATATATATATATATAAGTAAACAGTAATAACTTTAAAATGTCACAAGAAAATAGCTTCAGAACAATATTGTATATCTTAAATAGAGGTACCGAACCTACCTTTATTAATGTTTGTAGCCAGTCATAGATATCACGCTAGCAACAGCTGAAATGTCGAATGAAATTCAGAACTGGCAGGTATCGGAGGACATCTCTATATCTGACCACCGCTGGCTAACCTATAATATTAGTCTGGAAAAAAACCTTATCAAATCTCGCGATCCTAGGAGGACGCGAACTCTACACCTAACTCTTAAAAGATGCTCTGCGGAATGAACAAGAGTTCAACTCCAGGAACTAATACAGAATTGGAAAGGTATACGGTCTCTATCCAAAACAAAATAAGCTATGCTTATAAAAAATCCTTCTTTTTCTTCTTAGGGTGCCTGTACGTTCCGAACGTTGGGGATCATTCTGGCTATGATGAATTTGTTGGTTGCTATACGAAATAGCTGTGTTGAGGTCTTTCTATACCATGCTCTCAGGTTAGCAAGCCAGGATATTCTTCTTCGTCCTGGGGCCCTGTTTCCTTCAATTATACCTTGCAAAATGCATTGAAGTAGCTCGTATCTGCCTTGATTTCTCATTATATGTCCTAAGTACTGCAGCTCTTCACGATGTTGACCAAATCAGCAGTTGTGTTCATCCTCCGTAGTACTTCTTCAATGGTGAATAAAAAATCCTGTCCAATAAGAATGGTCCAGGAAAGTCGTAAAACCAACTCTTGGTAGTTTACTGAAGTGGAGCATCTTAGAAAGACAGCAAGAACAGCTTTTAATAGAGCAAAACACACCAAACTCAAAGAGGATTGGGATTCTTATCAATCAAACCTCAGGGAGTTTAAGAAAATCTGCAGACAAAGACAAAGAGCTGCTTGGGGATCCTTTTGTGAGGAAATCGAAGATTTCCCGCAGGCTTCCAGGCTACAAAAAGCGCTCTCAAAGGATCTACATCGGCATATTAACGAAGGAAGATGAAAGCAAAACCTCCAACTTTGCGAAAGTGCGAGAGTTCCTTATGAAAATACACTTCCCCGGTTCTAGCGCCCGAACAGCACCAAACTGGACGGAAAAAACAATTATAACCTCACTGAACGACTGGCATCTCGCCAGAATAATGATTAATGAGGAAAAGGTAGGATGTGCTTAACCCCAGAGCCTGACGGCATATATCCAGCCTTACTACGGTGGATACTGAATATCCTTCTGATGCACCTTGTCAGAATATTCAGAACCTCTTTGGTTCTGAGATATATTCCTAGGAAGTGGAGAGAGGTACGTGTGATCTTTATTTCAAAATCAGGTAGGATGGACTACACCCTACCAGCTTTCCGACCAATTAGTTTAACACTAAGTAACCCTGAAAAGTCAGCATCAAAGAAGTACTTGGGAATGACCAAGAAAATCCCCCGCTTGACAGTTGGTTTTTTAACTGGTCATTGTCAACACTAAGCAAACACTTCCACACACTGGGGCTAGTAGATACATCTCTATGCGGAAAGTGTGAACGAGAAGATGAAACTGTAGAGCATGTTCTATGTGAATGCCCGGAGTTATCGTTAATACGAGAGTGCGGGTTCGGCGAGTCAACCCCATTTCAAATACGCAGTTACGGCAGGGAGATGCGCTGGCGTGTCAGCTTTTTAATGTCGCCTTAGAAAAAGTTGTACGAGACGCTAATTTAGATAGCAGGGGAACAATATTTAATAGATCAGTCCAAATTCTAGCATATGCAGACGACGTGGACATTATAACAAGAACTAGGGCGAGAACTGCGGAAATCCTAACCGAGCTAGTAGCGGCAGCAGAACGAATGGGGTTACAGATAAATCAAAATAAAACCAAATTCATGGCGACTAACACAAACACAAGAGCTGGAAATGTTGACACAAATTTAATCATCAATGACCAAAACTTCGAAGCAGTCAAAGAGTTCATATATCTAGGGACATCGGTTAACCCCAATAATACATCTGAGGAAATAAAAAGGCGAATAATAATTTCAAACAGGTGTTATCATGGTCTATCAAAGTACTTAGCTAACAAACGTCTGTCTCAAAAAACTCGTATAAGGCTGTATAGAGCACTGATAGTCTCCGTTCTCACATATGGATCAGAGGCATGGACGCTAACGAAAAGAGATGAATCCGCTCTATCCATTTTTGAAAGAAAGGTGCTACGCAAGATATTCGGAGCGGTCTGTGAGAACGGAATATGGAGGCGTAGATATAACTTTGAACTGCAGAATATCTACAAGCATACGTTTGGTGGTAAAGATATTACCACTATAATTAAGCGAAACCGCCTCCAGTAGCCCGGGCCCCTGAGTCAAACATGATAAAAAAGA